>NC_025685.1:21416647-21516278 GCF_000633955.1 Camelina sativa
TGAGAAGGAGGTGGATGTCGTGATATTGGGAGAGAATGATGATAAGAATGAGGTCAACGAAGTCCTGGATGGAGACACTCATTCTTCTGAGAAGAGGTCTAAGAAGGTTAAGAAGAGAGACAAGCCGAAGATAGAGAGAGAAATACGAGATCTTCACATAACCTTGGTACCCCAGAAATATGTTAGAGACACCATTGAGTACAAGGTGAAGTGTAAAAGAATATCTAGGCCTTTTTCTAAAGTTAAAGCCATCCTCACTCCAGAGTTCAAAGAGAAAGGCCAAGAAGCAATGGATGATATGCTGAAAAAAATTCTGGAGCTTAAGCTGACGAATTGGAGAGCTTGTTCTGATATGAGTTCTCATCCTCCCATCATTTGAAACCTGAAACCACGGTCAAGCTATAGACCTTAAACAAGCGCTTATGGGAGGCAACCCATGGGGTTTGTGCTGGCTTACCCTTTTATTTCTTTTATTTGTTTAGGATTTTGGTTTTGTTTTTAGGATTTATTACGGTGAAATCACGTCCAGTGTTAAGTGTTTTCAGGAACAGGTTCCAAACGCAGAAGATGCGAATTTTTTTTCCAGGAGCTTCGGATCGATCGATCCTCCTTAAAGATCGACCGATCCCCGGGTGTTTTCTTTTTTGCGGGTGTCTTTAAGTTCAATAATGTTATAGATCGGGTGATCCCACCCTGAGACCGATCGGTCACCACCCTTGCCAACACCACTCCAACACCAGATGCGAGATCACCGGTTTTTGTTTCTTGTCCTTACTTTTTCTTTTTCATTTTTTTCTTATTTTTTGTTGTCGGAAGTCCCTTTTTCTTGGCTTTGCTTTCACACCGGGACGGTGTGAAGTAAGTCCGGGGGAGAGATGTCTCCAAGTTACTAATGTCGTTTTTTTTGGTTGTTTCCTTTTGATTTTTCGAGTCTTTGAGTCATTTTCTTATTTTTATTGAGTCAAAAAATTTGTGTTGGGAAACTATGATCATTTTCTAGGAATCTTTTGCTTTGAACTAACACTCTTATGATTACTTTTGTACCTCTGATTTGGAATGAAGCTTGGAATGAACATGGGCAGTCTCAACACGCCCCAAAAGACACTCGCCAAGGAGAACACTAAGTCGAACCAGAAGTTGACTCTAGCTTTAACAGGACTTAACCGGATTTAATTTCTTACCTTGGGGCTTGGTATACATCAGACAAGACTCCTCCCTTCAAGCCTTACAGGACGTGCATCTCCTCACAAAGTATGCTTCCCCTCTCTCTTCCCTTCAGTACTCAGTAAATAAAAAATAAAAAAAAGGGAGAGAAAAGAAAAAAAAATGAGAAGAAGGGGATATAGGTAATAAAAGAAGTGAACCGAGGGTTGTGCGTAAACCCGTGCATCCTTCGGAACTCATGGAAACCTGTCTGCAAGAAAAGAGCAAAGGATTGATAAAAAAAATAAAATGATACCCTAGAAAATTAGGGAGAAATCAATCCTTTGGAAGTGAGAAAAGAGAGAGGAAAGGGAGCATAAGAGGAGGTCTTGGGCGATAAGAGGTTGAAGGAGTCAACAGTTCAATGATCGATACTCCCATGGTAAGACCGCACCTTTTTACTAATCTGATGTAGAGAGACAACGATGGGGAGACTGAAGGTTCTCTAAGGCTGTGGAGATCAGAGTAGGGAGTGTTGATCCTAACCATGGGCAGAGTACAGTAAGTAGTTCTCGATTTGATGTTATGAAGAGTGTAGAGAAGAGGTTCCCAAGAATAATGTGAGTTTCCACTTTCAAACCTTTTCTCTGTTCTTGAGTTTCTGTCTGTTCTTGCTTGAGGACAAGCAAAGATTCAAGTCCGGGGGAATTGATGTGTCTGCATTTTATAGGGTTTTAACTATAGTTTTTAGGATTGTTTTGAGTCTTTTCCTAGGTCCAAGTGTGCTTTTAGAGTCCTTTTAGTCTTTTGTGAGTCTTTACAGGTCCTAGGTGACTTTGGAAGGAATCTGAGCGTTTTGGGGATGAAAATATGCATCTGGAGCTTAATTGGTTGAAGACTGATCGAGCTAGAAGGCAGATGGAGTAAGAGCAGAAATACATTCCGGATCGACTGATCCTCGCGAGATCGACCAATCCCGTCCCCGACGCAATCTTTCCTTTTCTGATTTAAACCGACTTTTTAGGGATTTATTCTACTATTTAACCACGGGGCTCGACCCCTAGAAAGACAACTTTTACTCTACGCCGTTTTTGAGCACTTGTAAGCTTGGGAGAAGATCTCTTACCCTTTCTAACCTTTTGGAGAAGAATTCTGAACCCTTTTTACTTCTTTTGCAATTCAAACATGTTCTCTTCATATTTGATTTGTGATTGTTTCTGTTCGATGTCTGAGTAGTCTCTCTGTTGGGTTTCGGGTTTCAAAAGGGGGTTTTATGATTTATTGATTTAGGTTGTTAGATTTGGGATTGATCTCTTGTGTTCTTCATCTATTGTTGTTTTTATTGCTTAAACTAGATTAGCTACCTAGTTTATGATCTTAGGTTTAATTCATCTAGGCATCAAAAGTGTTGTTGAATTACTTGAAAGAACATAGGTGAGCAAGGTGATCCTCAGCCAACGACAGTTGAAGTTGGGGCACCTTGTGAACAAATCAAACTTGAACTTATTGCTTGCTAGGATTGTTTAGATTCAAACGACGGTTTAGGATTCATTCAATTCCTTGCATAGAAAACTAATGCTGCGACAGTAGGTTAGTTTTATATTTGAGATTTGAGTTCAAGAGCGGTTCCTAAAGTTATCCCAATCCATCACCCAATTTCGTGATCATAACCCTTGATTGATTCTCTGCGCCCAATACTTTCTCTTAAATTTACAAACTCTTATTTATTTTCTGTTTTAATTCTGTTACTTGCAAAACAAACTTCCTCTTTGCTTTAGCTATACTCGGTCTATATAATTTCATAGTGTATCGTTTGGTCTCTGTGGATTCGACCCTGAAGTGCTACGACGACACCACTAGATCGTGGTTGAGTGTGCTTTGGGTTATTGATTTAACTCTAGATCAAAAGGTCAGTGGTGTATGTATGTTTAGGAAGTGGGGGTAAATTGTCCATTAAGCAAACTATGGAACTTGCTTGGGGTTTAGAGTTAAGTGGTCAAAGGTTCCTATGGGTTCTACGTAGTCCCACTTCTTACCTAGGGGCATGCTCTAGCGGTGATGATCAGGTGAGTTCTAGTCTACCGGAAGGTTTCTTGGACCGCATGCGTGGTGTGGGTCTTGTGGTCACAGAATGGGCACCGCAAGTTGAGATCTTGAGCCATGGATCAATAGGTGGGTTCTTGTCTCATTGCGGTTGGAGCTCAGTGTTGGAGAGTTTGACTAAAGGAATTCCGATCGTTGCATGGCCTCTTTATGCCGAGCAATGGATGAATGCCACGTTGCTAACAGAGGAGATCGGTGTGGCTATTCGTACGTCAGAGTTACCGTCGAAGAAAGTGATCGGGCGTGAAGAAGTGGCGTTTTTAGTGAATAAGATTATAACAGAAGAGGATGGACGTAAGATTAGGTCTAAAGCTGAGAAGGTGAGGGTTAGCTCCGAACGAGCTTGGACTCATGATGGGTCATCTCATAATTCTCTCTTCGAATGGGCAAGACAATGTCGTCTTCTACACTGATTCTAGAAAAAATTATAATATCATGACCAAAAATTTGTTTTTAAGATCAAAGTCTTGAGTATGAAATATACATAAAGGTGTGTGATATTCTGTTATGGAATACAAGGATATGTACTAGTTTGATCAGATACTCATTCAATGTCAAATATGTATATATTTTAGAAAATTTTATCAAAACTGGCATGTACAATATCAAACATTTTGGTCAATGCTATTTTTCCCTATTTCTTTTCCCGCTTGCCACAACTCATAACTGAAATACCATTATATCATTCTTTTTATTTAACACAAAAATAATTATTTTCTTATGTATTTTTTGGAAATTATGATACAAATCTCTCTCCTCATTCTAACCTTTGACTTTTCCTTTTATCTATCTTCATTCTCTCTCAATTTTTCACTTTCTTCTATCTCAGTGTTTCTTAGTCTGTTGTCGGCGCTATAGCACAAACTGAATCTTTTTCTACAAAACTCTATCTATTTCAGTCTGTAGCCTGCATATAATGAAGATATTCTTCATCCAGACACAATTCTTCGACCGAGACCTCCATTGTTTGCCTCTACCGCGGCGGGTGAAACCGCTAGGTCTAGTTCCAGAGTTCTTATACCCGACCGCAGACAGACAAAATCGCAGGTCTGCAACTCCGGTGGACCAGATCCAGTCGACCAGGTTTCGTCCATTCCATCCTTATTATGTCATTCGTTCTCTTTAGTGGACTATATATGTTTGGTAATGCGTTTTGTGTCCATTGCTAACAATAAAACTTGTCCACACTTGAGGTTTGCAAATCTGGTACTTGGTGGACCATATCTTAATGACCAAGTTTTTGTCTACCACTATCAGACTTGTCCACACTGCATGTCTCCATATCCGGTGGACCAGATCCAACCGACCAGGTTTTTGTCCACCACTATAATGTCTTTCTATCTCTCCAGTGGACCATATCTGTTTGGTCATGCGTTTGTTTCCATTGCTAACAAAAAACTACACCACTATAATGTCTTTCTATCTCTTCAGTGGACCATATTTGTTTGGTCATGTGTTTGTTTCCATTGCTAACAAAAAACTTGTCAACACTACAGGTATGCAGATCCGGTGGACCACATCTAGCAGCCAAGATTTTTTTTCCATCACCATTATGTTCTTCGTCTTTTGAGTGGACCATAGCCAAGGTTTAGTTGAAGATTCATGTCCACTACTAACAGAAAACATATCTGCAATTTCGGGAGACCAGATACAACGACCAATGTTTTTGTCCACCACATTGTTGCAGAATGATGAACAACATGTTTACAAACAAATAATGTCAATCATGATTTATTTTCAAAACCTTAATTGTAGATGTTAAGACTTAAGAATCAATGATTTAACAAAAAGATATTTTAGTCTTTTTCATATATGACACAAAATTGAAAATGGCAGTTTTGAAAATGAAAATTGGAAAGTGGCATTTTTCAAAACTTTTGTTTGGAAAGTGGCATTTCTAATAAAATTCCTTATATTTTATTAATATAATAATACTAATTCAGAAGCACATCTATAGATCTAACCCATGTTTTAAAAATCGAGGTATGTCTAGCGATTATTCAATTAATCGGGGATTACACAGAGACTAGTTTTAGGTTTTTTAATAATATATGTATTATTATACATTTAATTGCATAAAGTACAGTTGACGTAGTGGTTAATGTGGCATAGACTTGAGTCAAATAACTCAGGCTCAAATCTTAGAATTTAATTTTAGTCATTTCTTTTTAATAGAGGATAAGACAGTAATTTTCTCTACTTTTTCTTCCTTTGACTGCGGATGCACAGCCATAAAACATGAAATTCTTCGATTTCTGCAAAAAGAAATGACTTATTTAACATTTGCCAAAAAATACAAACTTTTTTTGCTAGGAGAATATACAAAATTCATTTATAAAAGCATGATCTGATTTTTTGTTTCCATTTCTCCCTTCGCCATAGTTACCTTCTTAAAAAATCAAAACCAACTCAACGCTAAAAAACTGGAAGAAAATAGTGAAAACTGGATGTGTATTCAAAGAGAGCAGAGGAAACTATCTCTGACACATCTTATCACATTGTTAGTGGAAGAAAAAAAATGTAGATATGCTTCTGACAAGAAAAATACTTAGGTTCACCCATGTATTCATCCCCTCCCCTCACTATAAAAAAACAGGCCATTTAAGACTCCTATAATAGTCGCTCATTAGTTGCAAAGAAAGATTTTGCGATTACTTCGCGACTATTGCCAATGGTCGCAAAAAAACGGTCGCAAAATATGTTAATCGCAATAAGGTCGCTGATTTGCAACGGATTGTGGCAGTAGCGGACCCAATAATTATTTTTAGGGAGGTCAAAATATTAATAGATTAGCAAAATGTAATACAGGGAGGTCATTTAAGAGCTACTTAACCAATTCTGCCAAAAAATCATACATTAAATAGCTTACAAATTTTCTTTTTCTAGTATTTCATCATGTCATTTGACCCACCTTTTCCTCATGTGGGTCCGCCGTTGGATTGTGGACTCTATAATATAGTCGTATATTAGCGATGAATATATGACTAGAATTGGTAGTTGTACATTTCCGACTAAACCGCAACGAAGTCTACTTACGAACAATTAAATACCATTAATTTTTAAAATAAAATAAAGTATTCAGTAAAGATGGAAATGAGAAAATTTCTGCAAAAGGTGACTTATTTAATATTTACCAAAAATTACATGAATTTTTTTTGTTAGAAAAATATACAAAATTCATTTATAAAAACATGATCTAATTTTTTATTTCAATTTCTTCCTTCTCCATAGCTAATTTCCTCAAAAATCAAAACCAACTCAACGCTAAAAACTGGAAGATCTATGACATCTTATCACATTGTTATTGGAAGAAAAAAAATGTAGATATGCTTCTGGCAACTATAAAAAAGATAAGATATTTTTTAGGCAAATACTAATAAGTTGGATTTTTCTAGGAATTTTTCTCAAATAGACTAAAAATTCCAATCATTAGAACTGCTTCTGATCAAATTGTTTAGAATAAAAAAAAGTCATGTGTTAATAGCTAAACAAACTTTGAAAAATATTTTACTAATATTTTTGGAAAAAAGATAGTCAGCTACACAAACTATATCACAATACATGACCACATATGCCAACTTTGGAAATGTATATTCAACTACACAAAGTATATGTATTGCATGGCCACATATACCAACTATATGATGTCATGTGTTCAATATCACAACCATCTTATTCCGGTACACTGATTATCAGAATCCGGTGTTGACCGGCGTTGACCGGTGTTGACCGGCGTTGACCGATGTTGACCAATAAAAATATGCAATTTTTTTTTTGTTTTTAGTATTAGAAACCAAAATAAAAACATTAAATTAAATTATTTAGGAATCATTTATGGTATTTATAATTAAAAATATATATGGATCCAAAATAAAGATATTATATATATATATATATATATATATATATATTCCATTCATTTAGTCTTATAATAGTTACCTTTTTCAATTTCAAAACTTAAATAAATTTGAAATAAAAATCATTCATAAGATATTAAAACTTAAATTCAAACCAGATAATCTTGTTGTAATAAATCAAATAAGAAAACTACTTATTTTAACATTATTAATTTAAAAACATCAACTTCTTACTTAATTTCTCTAAATATAAAATTAATTTTATTTAATATTCTCAACCACAAAACATTTTTCTACAACAAAAATACTNAAAACCCAATACATATCAAAATCGTTAGAACTATTGAAATTTTTTATAATTCACTTTTATTAAGAATTATTATAATATCTGAAAAAATATTAAGCTTTTTCATTTCACTTTTATTAACTTTTGCAATAGAAATATATTGTATATATGTTAATTCATCCAGTATTATAATAGTTAATTTTTTTCTATTGCAATTAAAAACATCAACTTATTATTTGATTTATTTAAATACATTTTTTTATTTAATAAAGCAATATATTTGATTGTAAACAACAAAAACACACAATATTTATTTTTAATATATAGAAGAAAGAAGATCCAAAAAATTGATTTTGCAAAACAATATTTTAAAAAGTTGACTATTAGTTTAGCTTCAAAATAAAAATTACTCATTATAAGAATGTATACATTAAAGATGTAAACAAAATATTTAGTTATATAATATAGAATATGCCTTAATTTTTTTAAAAAATAAAAACTATTTCATAGAGCAATTTTTTTGGTTTTTAATAGTATATATAAAAAAATTAGAATATTTTTTTGGTCAATGAGTCAGTCAACCAGTGTATCAGAATTGTATGTTTATGGTGTTAACCACATGACGTCACATACTTCATGCATATGATCATGCAATACATTTACTTCATGTAGTTAAGGATACACGATTATACTTGGCATGTGTGACCATGCGTTCTCGCATACTTCGTGTAGCTAGCAATCTTTTCTCCAATATATTTTAGGCAACAAAACTTATCTATCTAAACAAACCTTTATGCAATGTAATTTGAATATATATTTTTAAAAAAAATACAAATAATTGCATCTAAAATTTATCTTTACTTTTGAAGTTTATAAACTTTATTCAAATAATTATATGCATATATATATACAGTATATATATGTTATATCTAGATAGAAAATAACAAATAAGAAAATTTTGTATATATATTGAGTCTTAGTACTTTACGATTTATAAATTTCCGTTCTCATTTGACCATCTGGGACAAGAAAATTTGTGTTTCTAATTATTTTTCATATTAATTAAATTTTCGATTCAGGATTTTTCGTGTGACAAAAACCAATACATAGCTGTTTAAATTACACATGGTAACATATAATGAAAATCCTGAAATACTTTTTGGCATATAACTTTTTAAAAACCTCTTCTTGTTTCGTGTGCTGCGGTGATCCACGGGATAAATGTGTCTGATTTATGGAAAGGCATGTGTACATACATGCATCATGCATGCACATGTCATCATCATTCATTGTTCTTGTGAATGTGGAAGTACATGGAATGAACTTTTCTGCGAAACAAGGCGACGTGTAGATTCGTCTTTTGTTCTTGTTATGCCTCAATACAAAAAGTAGGCATTCTCGTTAACCTTAGGTCTCATTAACAAAACGTTTGGTCTATACTGCATAAACAATAAATATCACTTGTTAGTGGCCTGCCTACACCGAAAGTTCAATCCACTACTTATTTTGCCACGTGAAAAAACAACAAAAAAAACAAAAAGTACTCCAAAAATGTGATGAATTTTTTAAATTTAGAAAAAAAGAAACATGAATTTTTGAAATGTTATTGAATTTTAAAGTTTTTGTTAACTTTTCAATAAAATAATTAAGTTTAGTTGACTTGACAATTTAAAATATAATGTTAAATTTCTGTTAAAATGACAATAACGGGATTAAATCTCCGTTAAATATCAATCTACAATTTAATTAAATATCAATCCACACCAACATATTCATAAATGTGTATAAACAATTTCTATATATTTAAGTGAAATGTAAAATAAAATTTTATGGAAAATTAATCCCGTTATTATCGTTTTAATAGAAATTTAACATCATATCTTAAATGGTCGAATCAACAAAATTTAGCTATTTTATTTAAAATTTAATGAAAATTTTAAGATTTAAATAACATTTTAAAAGTTTATGTTTTTTCATCCCAAATTTAAAAATTTATGTTTTTTTTACATTTTTTCCTTGGACAAATATCATTGGTTATAGAAAAATGAGAGAGTCTTGAAATAATAGATAAATAGAAGAAAAATCAATTTTAGTAGATGAACAGTAGAGATTCAGAGTCTAAAATGTCTCTGCGAAGACATAAAAATTGCTGAGAAGACACAATATCTATACTATTCTTGTTTATTATTTATTTTTTAAAGACACTTATATTGCTCTTATTTTGATTATGGCCGTGTCTGTTGACTGTTGTATATATAATTCTCGTCTAGTGTGATCTTATCTTATCCCAGTTCAATCCGTGACATTGACAAGTATAAACATCTTTTGATACAACAGGTACGTGGTAGAACATCTCACGTAACAAGAACCCCTTTTGAGATTTTTTTTATATATAATACTCACAATCTTTTGATCCGAACCTCCAAATAATAAGATCATGGACCAGCCTCACGCGGTTCTAGTTGCTAGCCCTGGCTTGGGTCACCTCATCCCTATCCTCGAGCTTGGAAACTGTCTCTCCTCCGTCCTAAACGTCCAAGTCACAATTCTTGCCGTCACCTCCGGCTCCTCTTCATCGACAGAAACCGAAGCCATACGTGCAGCCGCTGCTAGAACGGCCTGTCAAATTACATAACTTCCCTCTATGGATATAGACAACCTCGTGGAGCCAGATGCGACGGTGTTCACTAAAATCAGGGTGAAGGTACGAGCCATGAAGTCTGCGGTTCGAGATGCCGTGGAATCAATGAAGCCAAAACCAACGGTCATGATCGTTGACTTTTTCGGTACGGGGTTGATGTCCGTAGCCGATGATTTAGGCCTGACGGCTAAGTACGTGTACGTTCCTTCGCACGCCTGGTTCTTGGCAGTGATGGTGTACTTGCCGGTGTGGGATACGACAGTGGAAGGTGAGTATGTTGAAATTAAGGAGCCTTTGAAGATACCGGGTTGTAAACCGATGGGACGAAAGGAGCTGATGGAACCGATGTTAGACCAGTCGGACCAGCAATATAAAGAGTGTGTACGAGCTGTCTTAGAGGTACCTATGAGCGATGGCGTTTTGGTTAATACATGGAAGGACAGAGAATTAGGGCTAAGGCTGAGGAGGTGAGGGTTAGCTCCGAACGAGCTTGGACTAAAGGTGGGTCGTCTCATAGCTCTTTATTCGAGTGGGCGAAAGGATGTCGTCTTGTGTCGTGATTGGAGAATATATAACATCATGATGAGCAACATTATCTGTTTGAAATATCGTCCATTTTATATGAATACAAAGGTGTGTGATAAATTTTGTTATGCATACAAAATATATATGTACTTATAAAAAGAAACTTGCATATATAATGTCGTCAAATAATGATGATTAGTTTGTATGTACACTCGTTGCTAATTAGAGTGAAGTAATCATATGGGAATTTTCGGGAGAGCGAGGGCGCATGGGCCTGTCCTCACTTTTTTTTTTCATTCTAGGTTTGTCTTTCTCTCAGCGCATTGTTTTGTTGACAAGGCATCTACATGTATTTTGTTGATTAGCCATCTCGAGCAGTCCAAAAAAAAAAAAAAAATTTGTCAACTGATAATATTGAACTAGAATAGTTTTAAAAGTCTAATCAAGGATATATATATATAGTTTACACAAAAGAAGATATCATGCAGGTGCAATCTACCACAGCACCGCTACATGTTAAATTATGTGCACTAAAATTTAAACTGCGAGGAAGAGAAAGAGTGAGAAGGCAATAAATCCATGTTCCTCACCTCCAACTTAAAATATAAATCATTTGTAGTATACTCCATATTTAATTTAACTTATAATAATATAATAATAATATGTTTTATACACACACTTAAACTATAATATTTATGAATTTAATTGCTTAAAAATGCAAAAGTAAAAAAAAAAGATTAAGAAATTACTATGATTTTATCACCTATTTATTGCTTAGATATCTGATAATTTATACTACAGAATTGATTATATATATATATATATATATATATCAGATTTGTTCATTTTGTTGTCGCATCGCAGTTGCAGCAGCGGCTGCGTCGTCTATGTTTTTGACCGCTAAATTGAAACAACGTTCAAAAATGTTAGCCGCATGTCGCAATGTTTACCACAATGTCATATCGCAGGTATCTACGACAACGAAACGAATAATCTCATCACCGCTCGTCGTCTTCATACTCAAACCACCATGAACATCAAGTTAGTAACTTTCATTTTTCTCTCTTAATGAAGTCTTCTTCGTTATTGTATCCGAATTCATCTTATCACCTATTACGAATCAAGTTTGAATCACTTAATTTCGTAGTGTTAAGGCTTCTAATCCTTACATCATGAGGTTTTCAATTCTCCTACTTTGAAATAAAATGAAATAAAATTATATATAAACCATAATGTTTTGATGTTTTGTAGACGATTTCTTTATGTATACTAGTAATTTTGTGTGTGTGTTTACCGAATGTTCATAGAATGGGTAGGCTTTGCGGGATATATATTTCTCTCATCCTCGTCAACTTAGCAACGATGATGCAACGAGCAGACGAAAAACTCATTCCTTCGGTTGCCAAAGAAGTGAAAGAAACGTTCAATGGAAACCTCTCTGATATTGGATACTTCTCTTTTATAAGAAACATTGTTCAAGGACTTGCCTCGCCTTTAGCTGGTTTATTTGTCATCAGTTATGACCGTCCAACAGTTTTCGCAATTGGTAGTTTCTGTTGGGTCTTGTCAACTTATGCAGTTGGAGCTAGCCAGTACTTCATCCAGGTTTTAAGATCATTCTTTTTTCAATTTTTTTTTGTTCAATAAAACTTGCCGACTCTTTGGAACATATACAAGATTATGTCTTTCCTAAAGTAAAATCATATAAGAAATTGAACTTTGTTTTTTTTTTCTATGAGACTTTCAGATTTTACGTCATAGTTCTTTTTATTTATATTACAACTTGTTCCTTACAAATTATAACTAATATATTGCCTTATTTGTAATGAAACTATAAAATGAGGATTAATTAACGAATAATAAAAATGCTCTAATTAAATGATCTAACCATTTATTTGATACAGTTTTCATGATTGTTATGATTAAACCCCATCTTGTGTAACTCATCAAACCCTATATTGTTTTCTTTGACCAGGTTACGCTTGGTGTAGCAGTCAACGGGTTTGGACATGCGATTGTTTACCCAGTGCTTCAGTCGATAATTGCGGATAGCTTTAATGATAGTTCGAGAGGTTTTGGTTTTGGTTTATGGGGTCTCATTGGTACGGTTGGAGCTATATTTGGAAGCGTCTTGGCAACAGTCATGGCTGGTCACGATTTCTTGGGGACCCCAGGTTGGCGCTGCGCCTTTATATTGATGGCAACGATGAGTTCGATCATCGGGGTTCTTGTTTTTCTCTTTGTCACCGACCCGCGGAAAAAGAAAAGTAGCAGCTTCGTTTCTCATGATCATGAACGGTAATATAAAGCTCCACATTTTGAATTTACTAAAAAACTGACTAGAGTTTTTTCCCCTTTGGTTTTGAATTAGTCATGCGGTTTTGTAGAGATAATGAAGGAACGGTTCATAAAACAAAAAACTATGATGCTGCAACAATTATGAGCTCGGTTTGGACGGAATCCTGGGTGGCCATAAAAGATGTAACCAAATTACGAACATTTCAGATCATCGTATTGCAAGGAACCGTGGGTTCGGTGCCATGGACGGCAATGGTTTTCTTCACAATGTGGTTCGAACTCATTGGTATGTGCATTTCCTTATCATATATTTTTCCCCTATAGAGGTCCAAACATATAATTCTAACCAAACCAAATCTGAGAATTTGACAAAGAATTTTTCAATCATTTTACCTTAAAAACTAGATTATGACCCGCGGTACATCGCAGGACAATTTTTTTTGATTTTTTTTATTAATATACTATTTTAATACTAATTTTGCAAATGTATGCTTTTGTTAATTTTAGTGATTTAGTAAAAAATTCATGGTATACGACAAAACAATTTTTATTTAATAAAATCTTAATTAAATCAGTTTTATTCGACATATTTTATATTGGTGTTGTTAAAATAGTAAAATAAAGATTTAATCTGTATTAAAGTATCATATTAATGATATTTTATTTTTTAATATTATCAATTCAATCATGTAATGTCATATAACCCGTCATGTAATATAACTCGTTTGTGTTATTTTGAAAATTCAATATGTTTAAATATTCATAATTTTAAACTTTTTATTAAGTTTATAAATACCAGTTATAAATTATAAACTTCTTAAAATTATATAATTTATTATATACAGTAAATTTACTATATATGTATGTTGAACACACACTTTTTATATTAATTGAGTAATATATGTTCCTTTAAACAAAATTCAAATCACAATTTATACAGGAAAAAATACACATTTTACTAACTTGATGTATTATATTATGATTTACTACATTTAAAATTTAAAATCAAAAAAAGATGATAGGAAAATATTTTATTTAATATGAAATAAATTTTCTAAAATATATATATTATTTATAGAATATTATATATATGAATATTTAAAATAATTTAATTATGTTTGGTTATAACGATAGTAGAGATAATTAACTAAATTTGTTTGGATATGAATATAAGCATTAAATGACATTAAATGCAAAAACTTTCTAAAAAGTATTTTTGAGCAAAAACTGCTACAAAAATACTAGTATAGATATGAAAACACCAAAAACTATTTTATATTAAAACATGCTTTATTAATTTAAAACAATAAAACATGCTCTTAGTTTTCAAAATGTATTATTATTTTTTTTTTGGCATGCCACGCGCGTACATCTCCGCATAATATTTTGTATGTAAACAATTTTCCACCCAGTGACTCGTTTGAGCTAATCTTTTGTTGACAAAAATATAAAACAAAAATGTATTATTTTCTTATTTTCCAGGTTCTGATCATGACCAGGCGGCTATCCTAAACGGAATATTTGCCACCGGACATGCAATAGGATCTTTGGTAGGGGGAATTATTGCAGACAAAATGTCTCGTGTGTTTCCAAACTCGGGCAGATTGATTTGCGCACAGTTCAGCGTTTTCATGGGAGCTATATTCTCCATTGTTCTTCTAAGAATGATCCCACAGTCCGTTGACAGCTACTACATCTTCTTGGTCACTCTCTTTCTAATGGGTCTAACCATAACTTGGTGTGGACCAGCCATTAACTCTCCAATCTTAGCTGAGATCGTTCCTCCTACGCATCGAACCATGATCTATGCCTTTGATCGTGCACTCGAAGGGTCTTTGTCTTCATTTGGTGCTCCTTTGGCTGGGATTATGTCGGAGAAAATGTTTGGATTTGACTCAAATGGAACTGATCTTATTAAAGATTCTGGTCGTGCTGCTGAGGCGTTGTCGAAAGGGATCTTGTCAATGATGGTTGTCCCGTTTGGATTATGTTGTCTTTGTTACACACCGTTACATTTTCTTTTTCAGAAAGATCGAAAAATCGCTAAAACTTCGAGTTCAAGGAAAATAGAGATGATATGAGTAATATAAAATTATGTACTTACTTTTATCTGAATGATATAATTTTGGTTGCTTTTTCCGTTAGTTTTTTTTTCATACTATTATTAATTGGAAGGTTCTCAAAAATAACACAAAAATAAGTTTTTTTTCCAAACTTAGCACAACATCTCTAAAATTCCAAAAATAGCATTAATTAATCTTTTAAAATTAAATCATAAATTCAAAATACTTAACATTACCCCTCAAAACTATATCCTAAATATGAAATTGAGAACCCAAACCTAAAAAACAAAATTCTAAATATTAATTTTAATTAATTTAATGCGTTAGATAGTGGTATTTGGAAATTTATGGAATGTGTGTTATAAATGTCCATAAAACTTGTTTTAGTGCTATTTTAGGATATTTCTCTTATTAATTTGGTTATAGTAAATCTGGTAAAAAGTTTTGAATGAATATTTAAAGCAGATCAGAAAATTCCTAAAATCAATTGGTCCCAATGTACAAGAGAGAAAACAGCAGAAGTTACTTTAGAAGAAGAAGATGGCTATGAAACCACCGGACAAGAGTCCAACTAAATGCAGCGAGCAAATGAGGTTTGGCCAACTTGTCCACCCATCATTGCCCTTTTGACATTATTCTCAAACGTCTTCGGGTTATCCCTTAAAACCGCAGCTGCGTCATGGTTCAGAGGGTCCTCGTAATTGGGTTCCTATGTGAAAGTCAAACAAACAAAAAAAAACTTCAGATTACAAGGCCCAAGGAAAGATAACATCAATGGAGTATATCATCAGTGAGGGAGATTTGTTACCGTGAAGAGATGGAAGAGACCGTAGATAACAGTGTTTATGTTGAGAACCGGTTTCCAGTCTTCACGCAAGATGTTCAGACAGACGTTCCCTTCTAAATCGATATTGGGATGATACACCTACAAAACATTGACATTCTTCAGTATTCTATTACATACCCAATCAGAAAGACAAAAAGTTTCAGAGACTTGGAGAAAGCCAAAACCTTGGTCTTGCATTTCACTTTGGGAGCTTCATGTGGATACACATTAGAGACTTGAAATGTGAACACAAACTTACCATTCCTGTTATTTGGTAAAACAAAGAACGAATGAGTGTGTGTGTTTGAGCCAAAATCAGTGACCCACATAGACAAAAGAAAGAATGAAGATTCTTGTACACACTTACGTGTAGTATCCTTCATCAGGTTTGATGGTTACTTCAAAGTTCATCAAGTCATCCTTCCCGTTCGGAAAAGATATCTTACAAGACTTTGGCAGGTTCAGCTCTGATATATCTATTGCACACATATAAACAAACGAAACACACCAACCACAGAGATGATTATCAATCAGCTAGAAGAAAACATAAAAGCCCTTATCGTTCTAGCACTCATAGTTCTAACACTTAAAAGAACCCCAAAGATTACAGAGTCTGTTCAACATCAGAAACTGAATAAGATAAAAAAAAAAAAACAAAAGTAAAGAGAAGAGGTAGAGAAACCTTTATGAAGACGAAGTTCACCAGCAGATTTCTTCTTGACAGAAGAAGCTCCTCTTCTATTGTTATTTTGAGATTCTTCTCTTTGCTTCTCTTTCACTTTGAATAACCCAAGCATGGTTCTTCTTCTCTACATCACAAAATCAATCAACAACATCTTACATTGATTTATCAATTTCACAATTTTTTCTTCATCAGAACAAAATCCGAAACAGAAACAAATTACTCCAAAATTTAAATTTTTGAAAAATTCTTAAAATCAAAAAAACATCAGAACAGATTAATAACAGAACAATCATCGCACAAACCCTAACGAAATCAAAACTAGTTAAAATTTCATATGAAACAATCATGAATCTTCCGATAACCAAGAATTTACAAAACGATCCGCGATTCTACAGAACCAGATAATATCAAGAGATCGGCACAGAAGAAAAAAAGATACAAAAAACCCTAAGAAACCAAAGTGAAAGAGAAGAAGAGATTAGAGAGGTTACGTTTAATCAAACACGGAGATTGAAATCACAACGACGATCGTCTTCTTTGGTTCTCTTCCGGCGAGGGAGAGAGAGCGAAGGGAACGTAGCTTTCTCTGTACGCTGATTCTAAAAAATCTCAACCCTCGTTTGAAACAATATGAAGAAGAAGCGTTGGATCAACCTTTTATTGGGCCTGCCTTGCGAATTAAATGGGCCTAATGACCGACGTGTCCGTCGTTTCGAATGCAAAGAGACTTGTATATTGAGAAGTTGAAAATAATAATAAATCATATATTTTATAGATATGAAAAAGAATCTGATAAAAATTATTTACATTTAGTGTTGAAAAAAAAACTATTTACATTTATTGAATGTTTACATTAATATATGTAATGATTATTGTATATTATATATTCCTCTATTGGTATTTTTTAATTTAGTTTTCTTTTTAATTACTATTGGTATTTTTCTAATTTAGTTTTTTAAAAAGAAAACTGCATAATTATTAATGAGAAAATCTCCAAATTTTACTAAATTAGAAAATTAGCAAATTTTACTAAATTAGAAAATTAGCAAATTTTCTAATTAATCAAAGCTATAAGAACAAGAACAAAAAACTTTATAATGGGTAATTGAGAGTTGAGACTAAAGTCTTTTTATTAATTGGAAAATGTTAATATATATAGTCACTAAATTAAAACTACTACTTAAACAATAGACGATGATAAATGCAAGTTTGAAAAACAACTAGTTTGTCCATGCATGTGCTAATTTAGCCAATTTCTGTCGACAACTTTGGTTGCAATTTCTTGCCACCATTGTTAAAATAACAAAGAAATGAACAAGTTGAGTTAAGAATAATGCATTTTTCTTGTGTTTACATTATATACTTATATATAATAATGCATCTTGTATTTAAAACAAGTGCAATTTGCACCCCAAAAAAAAAAAGTATTGAACATGTGCAATAGAAGTCGTGAAACTTGGTGACGTCATCTCTTCTTCGTCATCTCCTTGAAGCTTCGTGGCGTCATTTCATCTCGATTAAGGTGCCCTGAGAAGTGGAAGAGTGGTTTTGAGTTTTTACTCTACTTTTTGTTTTGCACACAGAAATATTGACAGCGGTTTCCTTTTTCTGTCTATATAAATGATTACACTCTTTCTTGTTTCTTGAAGATAAAAGAGCAATAACTATGGGTGGTGAAGCCGTTAGGGTAATAGAAACTCTTCCAATTTTGATGTGTTTTGCCTTATAGCATCATGTTTTCTAGTTTCACATTTTCTGTATGTGTTTGCTATAGGATCGAAGAGAAGAAGTGATTCAAGCTTGGTACTTGGATGATAATTACGAAGAGGGTCAGAAACTTCCTCACCACAAGGATCCTAAGGAGTTTGTTACTTTGGACAAACTTGCAGAGCTTGGAGTACTTAGCTGGAGACTTGACGCTGACAACTATGGAACCGATGAGAAGCTGAAAAAGATCCGCGAATCTCGTGGTTACTCCTACATGGTTTGTGACCTTTTCTTTGATGGCTTTATATCTTCCTATATATGTTTAATTTTTTATGATGTTTATTTTTTATTTGCAAACATTTTTTTTTTTGTTCACGTCTTGGTTTGATGGGAGAAACATGTTTTGTTTCGGGACATTTGTGAGGTATGCCCTGAAAAGCTTCCAAACTACGAAGCAAAAGTTAAGATGTTTTTTGAAGAACATTTACACATTGATGAAGAGATTGGTTACTGCCTCGCTGGAAGTGGTAAGTACTTTTATTTTATTGGCTGCTTAATTACTTGAATCAATCCAATATAGTCCTCATGTTTTTTTTTTCTTTTATTGGAAAATAATTAAAGGATACTTTGATGTGAGGGATCTCAATGATGTTTGGATTAGAGTATGGGTAAAGAAGGGAGGTATGATAGTCCTTCCTGCTGGAATATATCATCGCTTCACCGTGGACTCAGGCAACTATATGAAGGTTCAATCTTATTACCTTCTTGATATAGTTATTATGTAATTTATCATAATGTTTATGGTTACTTAATTGGAAAATTTGGAATTTCTCTTGCTGAACAGGCAATGCGGCTTTTCGTGGGTGGACCAGTGTGGACTCCTTACAATCGCCCACACGACCATCTTCCTGCAAGGTACAAACAACAATGTCTTGCTCTCCCATATTGTCTCAACACAATAAAGGTTACTCTGAAATTGTATATCCAAGCAAAGAGGCGACAAAACTGTTTAGTTTAAGTATATTATTGAAACGTGATATTTTACAGGAAAGCGTATATGGATACATTCGTAAAGGTGCTTGGAGACCGTACCATAGTCGCTTCAGCGTAGAGGGACTATATTATATCGGGCATCAGGTTTTTATAAGCTAAACGTATGTTGAGATGTTATGTCTTTATGCTTTATTATGTTTACCACTGAAACCGAAGACACTTCGGTTTCGTGTGAGTGTCGTTGGCATTATTGTGGTGTTGTAATGTTGTTAGATGGCGTGTGATTGTGTGAACTTGTAACTTACCCTCTTTATGTCCGTTCAGTAATATGTATTTGGAGGAAAATGGATATGTTTGTGTTGAAATGTTGATAACATGAAAACTCAACAGTAAGATCATCTAACCTCATCTCCAACGCTGTTCCATATTGTAAAACATTTTCCAATCCTCATCCATTGTTTACTCTAAATAGGAGAAATAATTAACATGAAAACAATATATATTATTTATTTACAATATGCTCCTTCAAAACTTATATTTTATTTTTGGTACTTAAACAAAATTATTTGTCAGTTTACACTTCAAGGATCTAATTCGAGTAAGTGAATGTAAAAAATAATTTGAGTACAACTATCTTACGAAATCGTCGTAAATATCTTCATATAAGAGACCTTATTCGAAATATCAATGTTGTATTACGATGATTTAAATAGTATATATTATATAAAATTTGAAAAAATGCTTTTAAAACTATCTATATAGGATTTAAAACGACATATCTCCAGTGGGGGTTGCTGTAGAAATTGCTGATGTAAATATGTTTATTAAAAAATAATAAAAAGAAGAGAGATAAGAGAAAAGAAGGAACATCGTTTCTTGTTGGAGAACTTTGAAAAACGTTTTTCAATAGGTGTTATTTACTTAGTGACACAGATATTAAAAATAAATAAAAATGAAAAAGTGTACTAAAAATATATTTTTTTAGTTTTTTGAGAAATGTTTGCTATTTCTCTATTGTACATGGTGTAAGACATCTCACTAATTTACGATGAGAACGTGTTTTAGCTGGGAACCCATTTTTATCTTTCACATTTAACCAACATACATAGTATGTCCCATTAGTAATTTGGCTAATTGGTTGATATTTCTGGATGTGATAATATCATCTGAGGAATAATTAGGGAAAACGGTAGGAAAAGATCTGATCGGTGCTGATATGGTGACGTATATTCCAAACTTATGGGTCCTGAGAGATCTAAAGAGTTTGCACAGAAGTTGTTAATTAAGAGATGACATGGTCAAGAAAAGCTTCAAGGATTTGATTCGAATAAAGTTATGAAAGGGAGGCTCAAAAATATGTCTTCATTGTGTTAACCTTTCCTATTACATCATTTGTCCTTATATAGAGAGAACAATATAACCTAATGATTACAAAAGTTAGGTTGATGTCTAACAAGTGTCACTATCAGTTGCACAAGATTGGTGAGGCAAGAGCAGAGAATCGGTTCCCAATTTGGACCATAGTGTGAGCTGTATTTGGTGTCGAGACCGTACGTTGCACAACACATGGTGTGTAAACCTTTTCCTTGTTATCGTTGGATACAAGGGTGAGTAAACAAACTTATGTGGGCTTCATGTCAAGGCCCAACTTTGTTTGTTGGACTAAGTTTTCAGTGTTACTCCTTACATCCCCCCCCCTTCAAACTTTGGATGGGTGGAGAGACCACACTAAGTTTGTACCTGAGATCAGTAAAGACTTGAAGTGGTAAGGACTTAGTGAATATATCCGCAAGTTGATGAGTTGCAGGAATGTGATAAACAACCATAGATCCGTCTGCAACTTGTTCTCGGACGTAGTGGTAATGAACCTTAAAGTGTTTGGTCTTCTTGTGAAGAGTCGGGTTTGCATAAAGATACACTTCACACAAGTTGTCGCAGTATAACTCTGGAGCATGCATGAGCGACATTCCAGTGTTTTCCAGCAGATATTTTAACCAAATCACCTCAGTTGTAGTGTCTGATAAACAATGATATTCAGCTTCTGTTGAGCTGCGAGAGACTGATGTCTGGCGTTTTGCATACCATGAGATGAGATTGTTTCCTAGAAAGGTGCAGAAGCCACCTGTAGAGCGACTAGTAGTTTGACAACCTGCATAGTCGTTGTCGTTGTAAGCTCTTAGTGTGAAATCAACATTCTTTGATAAGGAAATGCCATAATCAACAATGCCCTTTAAGTATCTGATGATTTGTTTGAGCAGATTGAAGTCAGCGACCGTATGTGCGTGCATATGTTGGCAGACAAGATTGACTGCAAATTATATATATGGTCGAGTAAGAGTAAGATATTGTAGCTTATCAGCCAAGCTGTGAAACAGAGTTGGTTGATCAAAGAGGTCTTCCTGCCCTTTGACCTTTTGAAGTTCCAGAGGCAGTGGTGTTGATGTTGGAGAACAGTCGGCCATTCCTGCCGCCAAAAGCAAATCCTCTGCATATTTATGCTGATTTAGAAACAAACCTTCAGTTTGATAGTGGGCTTGTAGACCGAGGAAGTAGCTTAGCTTTCCTAGATCTTTCATACGAAATTCTTCGTTTAAAGATTGAAGTAACTCATTGATCAACTGTGGATTGTTTCCAGTGAGAGCCATATCATCAACATAGAGTAATAGTATGATGATGTTGTTGTTTCTGAGATATACAAAGAGGGATGGATCCTTGAAGCTGCATTCAAATTCAAATATCATAAGGAATGAGCTGAATTTGTCAAACCATGCTCGCGGAGCCTGCTTTAAACCATAGACAGCTTTATTGAGTTTCCAAACATGCGACGGATAACTGCTATCTTTAAAACCAAGAGGTTGATGCATATACACTGTTTCAGTCAAATCGCCATGAACCGAAGATCCACGCCATGACAAGCTTATCAATGCGGATCCACTTAGTAAAGTCCGGATTTGGCTCTGTAGTGACTCCAGCAGCACCAGTAACAGAGCGAGTAGCTTTTGGACGAGAGATTGAGCCATTGACATAGCCGAGTAGCATTTGTGGTGAAAGAAAGGACTCAAATTGAGTCTTCCATAGCAGATAGTTGGACTTTGTAAGTTTGAGAGACACAACCTGAAAAATAGAAAGAGGAGCTGAAGAAAAAGATTCAGTGGTAGCCATTGAGGAGTATTACCGGAACTCAAGAGCTAGAACCCTAAGTAATACAGAGAAAAGAAGGCTCAAAAATATATCTACATTATGTTAACCTTTCTTATTACATCATTTGTCCTTATATAGAGGAGAACAAGATAACATAATGATTACGAAGGTTAGGTTGATGTGTGACAAGTGTCACTATCAGGTGCACAAAATTGGTGAAGCAAGAGCAGAAAATCGGTTTATAGTTTGGACCATAATATGAATTGTATTTGGTGTTGAGACCATAAGTTGTAGAACACTTAGCGTATAAACATTTTCCTTGTTACCATTGGAGACAAAGGTGAATAAACAAATTTCCATGGGCTTCATGTCAAGGTCAAACTTTGTTTGTTGGACTGAGTGTTACTTCTTAGAAGTTAAACCTTTCTTAGCTTTCGAAAAAAGACAAGACTAGTTTTAACTATAGAGTTAAATATTATCCGACAATAGATTTAAGAAATTACAGATTCTGTAATAAAACCTTTTTGGCTTTTGTTGGTTATAAAGATTGATGTCATCATTTGTGTTGAACTGATTAGAGATTAGATTTTATGTGCTAGATCTAGAATTGAATGCAAGACGTGATGTGTGTGCTGTGAGTTGTGTGACTTGTGAGATTCTACATTGGATATTTCTGGATCGTGTTTGATTAATTAAGAATATCTTCTTCTTTTTTTTTTTGGGTGGTCCAAAGTCACATAATGGTATCTGAATCGTGTGTCGTATTGGATAGTTGTTGGTATTCAATTACTCAAATAAAGTTTAGACAGTGATGTTTTCATCTAATGTATAGTATTTTCTTATGTTTAAAGAGAGGAAAACGTGAGAGGATATATATTTGACATCATATAAATTAAAATTCATCAAGAATTCAACAATTTATAACCACCTACTTAGTTGTCAATCCATGATTACTAAGAATGATTCTTAACAAATCATTGAAACATTTTGAAATATTCAATACAAGATCCTTTATATAGTATTATTTCATAAAGTTGGAATATTTTTTGGGTGATATATCGTTCATACTTCATAGGAACGACTTGAATATTTCTCAAAAAAAAGTGTTTTTTTAGTAGGAAATCAACTTCTTTACTCACGAATTTTTTTATTAGAGGCAATAATAGAGAATTCTTAGAATTGAACTTTAATCTGATTTATGTGTTACTTGGTATGAATGTTTAAATTTAGAAGTTTTTTTCAATCTTTTTTTCTCGTAATACCTTTTGGTATTTTACTAGCTAGACAATGATTCATCTTACTGGTTAAGTTTACTCTTTTATTCTAGTTTCAACCCTCGACGACTAAATTAATTATTTTTGTCTTTTGTTCAGACAGGAAAAAAAAAACGAAAAAAAAAAAAAAAACTTGTTCTTTTCTCTTCTTCTTTACTTCATTTCTAACTTCATTTTAATTTAGTTTCCTGGTTCTTTCTTTCATGTCTTCCTTGTGCCATTGATGAGTCCGTCAACACCAAATCGAGAGTAGTGCAAGACTTTTCTCACACTGTTTGTTCATAAAACCGCGTGAGAACTGTTCTTCCTTCTCAGATCTTAAAAAAAATATCCGTAATTTTTCCCGCATTTTCTCTCTCTCTCTCTCTCTCTCTTCATCTTTCTCTTATAAGCTTCTCCAAGCGTACAAGCTACTTCTTCTTCTTCTTCTTCTTCCATAAAACTCAAAAGTAAAACAAAACCCTAAAACCCAAAACACTCTTCACCTCTATAAAAATACAACCTTTTTTTCAGGTCTTGTCTGTTTCAAGAGAGTTCAATCGCAATTTCACAGGTACTACTTACTAATTCATCATCTTGAAATCTCTGTCTTTTTTTTTTTTTTTTTTTTTTTTTTTTTTTTTNTACTTTACTTACTTAAACTCTTGCCCTTTTAGTTTCCTCTTTTCAATGTCGGTTACAAATTTTTAGATTGCTCCGTAAGTCTCGGTTAAAGTTTGTTGCTTTAAGCTATAAAATCCAATACCCATTTCGATTCACTTCTCTGTTTCTGTATCTCTGTCTGATTAGGGTTTCAATTTCTAATTTCTACTTCTTACTGTCTGATTAGATTCACAAATTTTTAAGCAATTTTAAGAAAAGAGAGAATGATGGGAGGGAAAGGTAGCAAGAGCAAGAAAGATGTTGAGTTTGGTTCACCGTCTACACCTGTACAGATCAAGATAAACTCAGAGTACACTGAGCATTTCAGCTCTTACGAAAAAGCTTGTAGTGAAGATCCAAATCTTGAGTCTTTCGACTCTGCGCTTCACGAACGAACTAACCGAGTCATCAACAAGCTTGCATCAGGAGTAGAGATAAAGTCTTTGTCGTTTGATTCGCTTAAAGAAGTGACGCAATGCCTTTTGGATATGAATCAAGATGTGGTCAAAGTTATATTGCAGGACAAAGAGGATATATGGAACAATCAAGATTTGTTCTCTCTTGTGAATATGTATTTTGACAGCACTTTAAAGACTATGGACTTCTGTTCTGAGCTTGAGAATTGTCTTAACCGGGCGAGGAGGAGCCAAGTTGTTATTCAGTTTGCTGTTAAGCAGTTTGAGGAAGAGGCTGAGATACAGGTTAATGGGGATAACGAGAACAGAAAGTATGAGAAGACACTTGATGAGCTTAAGAGGTTTAAAGATTTGGGTGAGCCGTTTACGAAAAAGTTCTTTGAGCTTTTCGATTTGGTATACAAGAAACAGGTTCTGATGCTTGATGAGCTTCATAAGTTAAAGAAAAAACTCGATAGGAGACTTGGGAATATCAAGTCATGGCGAAGAGTATCGAACATGGTGTTTGTGACTGCGTTTGTTTCTGTGCTTATTTTCTCTGTGGTAGCAGCCGCTGTGGCTGCACCACCTGTTGTGGCAGCTATAGCTGGTGCATTGGCTGTTCCGGTAGGGTCTCTTGGGAAATGGTGTAACACTCTGTGGACAAAATATGAGAAAGTGGTTAAAGGGCAGAAGGAGATCATTACATCGATTAGAATCGGGACTTTCATATCGGTTAAGGAGATGGATAATATAAGTGTCCTTGTGCGTAAAGTGGAAGTAGAGATTGAATCTTTGTTGAAGAAAGCTGAGTTTGCTGTGACAGAGGAGAGAGTGGTGAGGATTGCGATAGATGAGATCAAGAAGAAGCTTGATGTGTTTACTGATACTATTGAAGAACTTGGGAAACATGCGGATAAGTATTGTAGCGATGTGACGAAGGCAAGAACCGTGATTCTGCAGAGGATTATCCGATACCCGACTGGTACAACGACTGAAGAAGCTACCTGGTAATATCTCTTAAGCTAGCTAGATATCTTGAGAACTTTAACTTAGGCATTATGTTTTGCGTTAGAACTCTAGAGAACAAAACTGTGAGTGTTCTTAGGATTCATCATTATGGTTTATGAATGGTTTTGGATTGAGTTTTTCTTGTCGTGTTTTCGGTTGATGGTCAGGACGGAGATGTTGTCGTGAGAAGGCGGATTCGGACTCGTGTTTGGCTGAAGATTGTTGGTTTGTTTTCTTTAGCACAAGTAATATGAAAAGCTAAAGGATATCTTAATGTTATTAGTTGCCTTGAGGTAACCCTTTGCTCAATACATTAATTTAAAGAGACACTTGTAAGGTTTTATGCCATTTATTTTGGCTTCCTTTTAAGATATGAAACAATCTTGTATGTTTATAATTGAATGTCTCTGTGTTTTCTAGTCAAGGCTTAGATAATTGCTAAGCTGGATCGTTAAAGAATCAATAGTATTTAATTTAAAAATTAAGACGTGAAGAGTTAGTTGATGAGACGAGGGAGGGATGTCTCTTACAACTTACAATGACATTTCTATGATCTTTTATTTAACATGAAACATGTTTATTCCGTTTTAAGGAAACATGTAAAGTATAAGCATCAAACGGATTTTAAATGTCAATTGACTCGTGAGTCGATGTGATAGTTGGGTCTTAATCAAACGGTTGACTGATTTAATCAAAAGACTAGTCGCCCACCTCTCACATGGTTTAGTAGTTTTATAATTGGAGTACATGGAAGGTAGTTGTTTCGGACTTATTCCGACTTCAACAGATAATGAGTTTATTTTAGGACACACTTTCTCTATAGAAAATGTCTCTCATTTGTCTTCTAACTAGTAACTACACTACCCTCTTAACAACCATTAGTCTTTTTTGTTTTTTTTACCATCTGTTCAACTCTTTCTCCATGCATTGTTATTGGACTACATGAAAGGTAGTTATTTCGGACTTCGATATTCTGACTTCAACAAATAATGAGATTTAATTACGGTGACTGATAGAACTTCAACAAATACTCGATATGTGATATGCCAAACGCAAATATCGAAAATTGACTAGTTTCATACTTCCTCCATTTCATACAAATCTATATATAATAATAATGCGAATAAATGCAACCAACTATTGTGTTTTTTCAATCGTATAATTTGTATATTTTCTTAAAAGTCGTGATGGTTCATTAAAACGGTTATTTATGAAAACTTACAACTGTTCACTGTAGAGTTGTGTTTATTGAAACATTCGTATCTTTTGAAATCTCTATATATTTGTCTGTTTGAACTGTTTTCATTTTTTTGTCATGACACAAAATAATATAAATTTCTAATCTCAACAGTTTTTAATGCTTTCTAAATTATTCTCTAGCATTCATTCTTTTAAAAGTAAAGTAATTCCTCAAGTTCTTGATTTAACAAAAGATTTTTGGAATAATGAATCTAATTTACAACTTTTAGTTAATTTTAAATATAAAAATTTAATAAAAATACCTAAAACTTTTTTCCAACAGTTAGATGAATTATATAGTGAGTTTTTTAATTTGACCTTTTCAATATGGTAATAAAGATGTCTTCTATTTAAAAGCAATTTATATGGATTATTAGGTATATTCAAGTGCAGACAATAGCGATTTTTCGTAATACCTTTTCGTAAATTTTTTGTTTTTATTTGTTTTTTAAAAAGAAATTCAAACAGTTGTATCTGTTCATTGTAGAATTGTGTCTTTTTTTTGTCAACCATTGGACCACAACTGGCCGGCCCATTAGCCAAATTCGTACATTCGTAGGAATCGGGACTCGATTCCAAGTGTGATGGTGCCTTCTACAAATGGACTTACCTCCTACCACTTCACTAAGGCCACTTCACGAGTTGTGTCTTTTCACTATATTTTATTTATATTTTTTCATCACAAGTTTCATTCTAATAAGTGTATGATGTCATTGACGTGTATCTATTTAAATAGTCATGTCTTTTGAACTTTCTATATATTTGTCTCTTCAAAAATAACTAACAAATCATAATTCGTTGAAACAAATTTTCCGTTTTATGTTGAATTTAAATAATTTGAATATTACTATCTAATATTCAATTTAATTCTATAATCTAACTAAATTTTTAGAAATGATTATAGCAATATAGAAATTTAATAAAACTATAGAATTTACAGTTGCGTCTATTTATCATAACTTTCGTTAAAAACTATTTTCATATTTAAAATTTATTTTCTCATTTTTTTGAAAGTTGTGTATTTTAATTTTAATTTTTCTTTGATATAGTTTCACGCATTATTAAATACATTTTTAATTATAATTATTTTATAAAAATTACATTTACTCAGTACAACCATTAGTTCAATATTCTCAGTTAAGATCACTTTGTCATTATGTTTTTTTTATTGTAGCTCTTTACCATAATTCTTCATAAAATATATTATATATTTATAATACTTTAAATATTCTACAGAATATTTTTTGTTTATAAGTTTCATTTTGATGGTTGTGTTTTTAGTAACAGTTTCTGTATTCAAACTATTCTACTACATTAAGATGAATTCATAGTATATAATTTTAAATTTTACATTTATTTACTATTTTCTAAAATATTTTCCTTGCGACATTGCGGGGGGTCTGAGTCCTAGTATCTTTTAAAAACAATTGTTTCATAAATATAAATGTTTGTATATCCAATGTAAGATTTGATTCACATTTTGATTAACAAAAAAAAATATATATATATATATATTGTAATTATAAAATAAACATATATTTTATATAAAGTTTTTTAATATGTGTGTATAACATTAAACTAGACATATATTTTTATGAAATGGATGGAGTATTAAATTTTTGAAGAAATCATATATATGAAAGTTAGCTAGCTCTCTCCATATGAGTTTCACATCATCATTCCATGCATCTGCCACATGTCTATAATTAATGTTAACTTTGAAACATATAGCCTCTTTTCATCTTCTATCTAAACATAATCACCTAATTATTCTAATTTACGTAGAAACTTAAATTACAGTTGATATGACAGATGTTAAAGCAAATAGTATAAATGTTATTCAATATACATTCATGACATATAAATATGTATTATACTAAAGTCTAATATTTTACTTTTCATATAATGTTATTAAATAATAGTGAAATAATACAATATGTTAAACAAATATACAATAGTAGAATATTATACTAACTAGGACTCAGCCCCCCGCGATGTCGTGGGAAAAATATTTCAAAACAAGTTAAATTAAATTTCAAATTTAGAATTATATATTATAAAATTATTTGAAAATATATGTTAAATAACAAAACTAAAAAATATCTCAAAAGAAAAAAAAATAAGTAAGGCTGAAACTTTATAAATATTAAACATATATAACTGTGAGTTTAAAAAACACAACTATCAAAATAAAAACTTATAATAAAAATATAATAATGTTGGATATTGAATATTAAAATTCATATTATTTAGATTCAGCATGAAACGAAAAAAATTGTGTCATTTAACAATGATTCATTGATTTGTTAATTATCTAAGCAAAGACAAATATATATATATATATATATATATAGAGTTCAAAAGACATAAACATTTAGATAAACATTACTATTGGAACAAAAGGTTGTAAATAAAATATGGTAAAAAAAAACATAACTTTACAATGAACAGAAGCAACTGTATGATTTTTTTTATGATAAAAAACACAACTCTACAATAAACAGATGCAACCATATGATTTTTTTTATAAAATAGAAAAAAATTATTCAACGAAAAAATACAACGAAAAATCGCAATGGTTACTGGAATTTATTCATATTGTTATTATTATAAAGATTTTTATTGTAAAAAATACAACTCTACCATAAACAGGCACAACCGTATGTTTTTTTTTCAAAATAAATATATTATATAGTTATTTTATGGTAAAAGACACAACTATACAATGAACAGACGCAACTGTATGATTTTTTGAAATTAGAAAAATATATTTAACGAAAAAAATCCTCCTTTTATATTGAAGTGACGAATGAGAATCATTGCTTTTCTTCTAACAGTTTAAAATTTATTTTGAAAAGAATACCATTTGAAACGATTCATTTCCCGTTTACTACAATTAAAGCGTCCAACACAAATGAAAAAATGCAAGATAGCCATATAGATTGAGATATCTTTTCAGATCTGGATTTTGAAGTAATGTTAATGCAACATCCAATTTTGATGTATGCAACCCATATAGCTTTTAAATAGAAGACATCTTTATTACCATATTCAAAAATTATTACTCCAATTCTTGATTTATATTTAAAATTAAATAAAAGTTGTAAATTAGATTCACCATTCCAAAAATCTTTTGTTAAATCAAGGATTGGAGGAATTTCTCTATTTTTAAAAGAATGAATGCTAGAGAATAATTTTTGAAATCTGTAAAAACCGTTGAGATTAAACAGTTCGAACAGACAAATATATATAGATTTCAAAAGATGCGAATATTCAAATAAACACAACTTTATATTGAACAGTTGCAACTTTACAAAAAAACTATTACAATGAACAATTGCAACTTTTCGTAAAACACACAATTGAAATCTACAGATTTTTAAAAGAATGAATGCTAGAAAATAATTTAGAAAAATATATAAACCGGAAAGATTGAAATTTTAGTTGATTTTGTGTCATGGCCAAAAAATGAAAATAGTTCAAACAGACAAATATATATATATATATATATATATATTTATATTTCAAAAGATACGAATGTTCCAATAAACACAACTCTACAGTGAACAGTTGTAACTTTTCATAAATAACCGTTTTAATGAACCATCATGACTTTTCGGAAAATATCCAACAGGTACGATTGAAAAAAAACAACTCTTGGTCGCATTTTTTCGGATTGTTATTATATATAGATTTGTTCAGATGAATATAGCCTTGATCAGGAGTATTCTATTCATATGAATATTCGATTGCTCAATATAAGAACTATATTCAATATGAATATAGCCTTGATTTACTGTTTGGTGATATACCTTTCCATTAAGTCATTTCAATTGCTTTAACCAGACCACATTATGTCATTGACCCACATTATTGCTATAAGTCCATAACCCCTGATCAGGTAGTCAGACATTTATTTTATTTTTACCCATTATTTCACTATCACCCATTCTAAAAAAATTTGGTGACATTCACATTTCACCGTCAATAGTATTTTGATTACATCATAACAGCTTCAGGTCAGTTGTTTAGCAATATAGCAAACACACAACATTGTCAGTTGTTTCTGTTGGCAATGAAGTTGGTAAGAGCAATCAAAGGTTTCACTTTGTCCGAATCAAACCCTTGAAGATGTTCTCTCGCATCTCTCTTCAACTTATTCACAAACTCCTTCGATTTCTCTAGACCAATCACTTTCGGATACGTCAGCTTACCGACGATCTGATCTTTTCCGGCGGTTATCCCTAATTCCTCCAACGACTTAGTCTCATCCAAAATATCATCAACCACCTGAAACAACAATCCAATACACCTCGCAAAGCTTCTCACTCCCTCTATCTCTTCCTATGAGCCACCACCAATAACCGCTCCGATAACCGCCGATGCTTCCAGCAACGAACCGGTTTTATGAACGTGAATAAACTCAAGATCCTCTAAGCCAACTTCGTTTTGATCCAACCCTTCACTGCTCAAATCCTTAGCTTGTCCCGCCACGAGTCCTTTCGTTCCGATAGACTTAGCCAATTCTTTAACGGCCCTAACCATTTTCTTGGATGACACGTCAGCTTCGGTCAAATGCTCGAAAGCTAGGGCTAAAAGTGCGCCGCCGGAGAGGATGGCCACGCTTTCTCCGAAAACTTTGTGTGTAGTTGGTTTACCTCGTCGGAGATCGTCATTGTCCATACAAGGAAGATCGTCTTTGATGAGTGACATTGTGTGAATCATCTCAACCGCACAAGCCGCTTGAATCGCTAAACGTTCTTCCCCGCCACCTAGCTCGCAAGCGGCCAGGCAGAGTATTGGCCTGACGCGTTTTCCGCCTGCGAGAACTGCGTAACGCATTGCGTTATGGATGTTGAGTGGTTCGATTAATGGAATGGCTTCATCTAATGCTCTTTTTATTGACTCTGCTTTGCTGATCATGTACGTTCTGAAATCGAAATCAAAACCGAAACAGTCTTCTTCTTTGTTTTCCGGTTGGATTGATGAATCAAGAAACTCACCGACATCTTTCCTGGCAAAAACAGTTGCGGCCACCGGAGATTTGATGGGGAGGTGGAGGAGACGGATGAGACACCGAGTTTTCGCGGGGCTCAGCCATGGTTTTAGAGTTGTAAACACGAAGTGTAGAGATAGAAAGAAGAGTAAAAGATAGAGAAATATGGTTTGAGCTTCCATTTTGATCAACATAAAGATGATTGATTGATCTTTGATTCTTCTTCTCTATAACACAAAGTTTTTTATTATTTTTTGGTCAACGACAAGGCACGTCGTGGGATCGTGTTGTTTGTAAGATAATTACTACTAGTATTAAGCCCGTACTCCGTACGGGACAAAACTTTAATAAAATTTATGGATATCGATCACTTGTTGAATCATTAATAAATATTGAGAAAAACTGTTAAAAGGTAACAAATCCCTAGCTTTTTGATTACTGGCCGGGTTTGATCGCAAGTCTTACAAAGAGCTTTGGCTAAAATGCCAAAAGAGGTGCAAACATGCAAGTAGAAAACTTACATCGTCAACCACAAGGGTTATTTTTTAAATAATTTATCACTTGTCTGTTTGAAGAGAAAAAGAATGGTGTAAGAAAATTGCAATCAAAACTTAGAAGGAGAATGTGGATATGAATTTACATTAGAATTGCAAACAAAATAATCATGTAACTTATAAGAGAGTGGTGACATATATAGACACAAAGATGCTTTACATCGTTTAAGAATGAAAAACTAAGGCAACCATATTTGTGTACTCTAAGAAATGAAGCGTATTGTAAGAACCTCACTCGCCGAGGCAAAAGCTACTGATTCGACGAAAAAGGCAAGAAGCATGGAAACATAATCCCAACTTGTCACCGTGGGAAACAACATAATCTCCTATGTGAAAATAGCTCTACATAAACAAAATCATATTACAAGAATCATTAACATTTATATGAGATTGCAAATTGATCAAATTCAGCAATAGAGTTTGATAGAAACAGAGATTTGAATATAAAGAAAGACACGGAATAATCATAGATCATATCAATTCACAAACAAAAATTACCAGATTACTGCGTCGAGAGAGAGAGAGAGCACTGTTAAGTTTTGGATTCTATCCTACTTCCCTGTGTCAAAATCAAACAAAAGAACTTGTTATATAGAGTTGTGATCAAATTAGTACATGAGACTTGAATTAAGTTAGAAGAACACAACAAAACGTGACGTGATTGTTTGTAATGGCATGGTAAAACCATGGATTAAATATGTTTTCTTGTTTCATTGGCCTAACAACTAAAAAGTTGAACATAGTAAATATTAGATAGTCAAAAATGCATAAGTGAACTTGAACATACCTTTTCATCTACAAAGAGAAGATTAGATTCCGGAAAATTCTTCTGGTTTATCATTTTTTTGAAATCCCTAAAGACGATGTGTTCGGGCTATTAGAACTCTGATCTTCCATTCTTTTTTCAAAGAATTTAGATTTGAGAGAGAAGTAAAATCCAGAGGCATCTTCAACCTGAAACTAAAAAAAAAAAAGAATTAATATGAATTCAAGAGAAAAAGTATGCATATGAACAAAAGAAAAAGTATTTACCAGCGTAAGAATTACAAATCCAGAAGAAAAAAGAATGAAGAGAAGATAAATACAGAGAAAATTGAAGAGCGAATCAACTCAAATTGGATTTATATAGAAGATTGATCAGTTGTAAACCACTTTGAACGTGGAGCTGTTAGTGAAGTAGAATTAGGGATAGAGTTTTGTTAACTTGCAAGCAGTTATGTTATTTCGTAAAATATGATGCTTATTTTTGCAGAAAATGTTTTTTTTTCACTGTATAATTTCTGTTTTTTAAAAAAATTGAAAAAAAAAAATAATTTGATGTGGCTTAATTTGATTGGTCAGGTGACTTGTGAATTATAAGATAAATGATATGGAGCATGGTTTGGAATTGGATCCAAACCGTTTAAAATGAGGTTTGTGTTGGAGACTTTGGAGTGAATTAATCGATTCGAACCGGGAACAGAGAAATCAAAACCGTATAATTTGCATGAGGCTGATGGTATCTATCTTCATTGCAAATGGAAGTGGAGAGAAACATGACAACCTAAATCCCTAGTTTTCATGTTGGTGGTTTTTAATTTATTTATTTATCGTTTTCTCATGCACGATCGACGCATGGTTTCGTAACATTGAACCTGGTTTTTTTATGACGTTTTGGATGTTTCCTTGAAGAAATATTAACGAATGCAAGCCTCTTTGTCGAATCTGGTCAGTGTGTTCATGTTAACACAAAACTTACAAAGGCCCAAATTAAATTTTATAAAAGCCCAAATTTAATTTCATAAATTGATTACGATTTAAGATTACTACTACTTATTCTAACCTAAACTTATCGACATCGAAAGGTTCACACGAGTTTTTGGTGGTGAAGACTGAAGAGATCTAACTCGGTTTTTCGATCAGGTAATGAATCTATTCACTAACTTAATTTGCTTTGTATCTAGAAATTGTTGTGTTTTCATGTGAGATAATAGTATCCTTTTTTTTTTTTGATAAAGTGAGATAATAGTATCTTGCCAGCTGTTTTATCCATTTGTTGATGCTTGCTTGGTGTGAGATTATAGTATATAGCAGTGATTCATGTTGTTTTGAGCAAAACGTGTTATTAGTTTTCATAAACTTGAATCTAAGCAAATTTTTGAGAGATTCCATCATTTCCATGTTTAGTTTGAGTTTTTTAGGTGAATATGGATAAGTCATGGATAACAAAACATCGACTGTCTCAAGATTACATAACCGGAGTCAAGGATTTTTTGGATTTTGCCTTTGGTAACATTAAGGCAGAGATGGTGAAATGTCCTTGTCGACGTTGCTGCCTTGTCAAGTATAAGTTTAGAGTTGACATTGAAGTGGTATGGTTTTCTAAGCACATACACAAATTGGTATCTACACGGTGAAGAGTTTGATCGCAAAAATTAGCTCAGATCACCAACTCTTAAATAAAGCTTGCTAGTTCCTTTGAAGCTTTTCTTGAATATTGCAGAGACATTCAATTCCAAGCAAGTATATGTCTGTTTTATTATAAAGTTAATCAACAGTGCTAAGAGTTGTTTTGGTTTACAAAACATAAAGCTTGCTACTTCTATTCAAAGTTCTTATAGAATCTTGCAGAGTAAGTGAATGTCATATATAGGAAAGTAAAAGTACGTGTTTTCAATTTCAAAACACTTTATGTAGATATAATTATGGAATGATGTGATGAACCACACCTTCACAATTATTTCGTTGAGTCAATGGAAAGTGTCATAATGTACATAAGACAAATCTAGTAATATCTTACAAGACATGCCCATAATTTAAAGAAGACTCTGGTAAAATGTTTGCATACCCACCAATTTTTTTCAATGTGCCTAAGAAGAAAGAACCCTAGCTAGGTATCTTAATTCATCTCCCTCTATTACTTTCTGTCTAATGAAAACACACAAAATTTCAAACACAATTGGAAAGGAAGAACAAAAAATTAACAAGCAAAACCTAAACATGGGATGTAGAAGGATGAACAACCTTGTTTTGTCTCCCTGCAAGCCAAAACATGGTCCTCCTAGCAAAAGATGGTGTTTTTGTCTCCAAAGATTCCGAATTTTCGCTCTTTTGATTCTCGTCATCGGTCTCAAGAGGAAGCAGTTTTTTTGGAAATGGGACTGAAGAGGAAGACACTGAAGAACAATCCTGATCTCTAGGACTAGTACCCATTTGCTTTTCCTTTTTACTCCTTAGCCAAATTTTAGACAAAGAAAAGCTCTCTCTTTCCACAACACTCTTCTCAATTCCCTTAACCGTCGGATCAAAACCGCATTCGGACATAACCGATAGTTTCTTGATGGAAACGTGAACCTTAAGTGTAGCTTCTTGGTCCATAATATACTCATATGAGCCCATTGACAAACACCTCCTCCCATCTAAATTGCTATTACCACTTATGCTATTGTTGTTGTTATTGTTATTGTCACTTCCTTCACCAACATGATCTATGTTCCTAAACTTCCCTAGCTTAACTTCTAAAGGAACAACCTTTCTATCCAAACTAACACATTCACCATCCGGTTCGCATGATTTACGACCCGATCTAACCCGGGTCGACCCAAAAGAATTGTTCCCATCAAAACCCAAATGAGAATTGGACTCAAGAGCAGGAACCATATCTCTCGAGCTTTGTTCACTCTCAAGAACAAGTAAATACGAGGAGCTTGGATTGTGATGAGATGAGAAACCAGGGAGGAGGTTAGATCTACACAAGGGACAAGTCGAGTGAGAGAGAAGCCACGTATCGATACAGCCAACATGAAAAGCATGGCTGCATTTAGGCAAGAGTCTGAGTTTGTCCTCTGTCTCGAACTCACAGAGACAAACAGGACAATCAAAAGGAGAGATTTTGAGACCCATGATGGATTTGTACTGAAAGACAGGTAACGTGTCGATTAAGGACTGGTCAACGTCAGAATCATGGAGACTAAAGAGTTGCTGAAGCTGGCCTTGAAGAGCTGTAACGTTGTCTAAGTAATCTTCTCTGTTTTGTGTTGATGGTGTGAGGAGGAACTTGACAAGGATGTGGACAAGACCAGATATGAAGAAGATGATCGAGAGGATTATGATTACTAGGAGAATGTTTGGAGTGATCTTGCTGTTTAAATCGAAGCTTGTGTTTGATTTGAGAGGTAACAGTGGTGGAGGTGATGAAGGAGAGATGATATTCATGTTTTCTTGAGATTTTGGAAAAAAAAAAATAACAGAGTTATTAATGCATGCTCTGTTTTTCTTTTGAGATTTTGGTTTATTTTGAAATTGAAAGAAGAGAGGAAATAAAAATTTGAGCTCAAAAGTTTTTTTTGAAATTTATGAGACAGAGTGATGATTAAGAGAATTACAGGTTGGACCATAGATGGTGACAGATGAGCAAATTTATTACATTTTTATTTCTTTCACAAAAGAAGAGAGTGTTTGAAATGATTTTTAAAAAATTTCTGAAATTAATGTGATTTGGATCTTAGTATTTAATTACCTAAAAAGATGCAAAGTCAACGAATCATTTCTTTAAATAAAAAAGACTCATACAAATATCACTTTCTTACATGAATAATAATATCTTATGCTTTTTATAACCAAACCTCGGGCTTCCATGTTAAAGCCAACCGGACAAACGATATAATTGTACAATCCATAAGAAAAAACATTTTTCTGACAATTTAAGCTGTAATGTATAACATTCTGAGTTTGAATTCAAAAAATATCATTAAGATTCCAAACCACTAGACTAAAGAAGACTCCAGGCTATGTATGTTATTAACTAAATACTTTAAACTTATTAGTGATGCAATGCGTCTAATACATTAAGATTGCTAAACAAGATCAACTATGTCATTTGCGCATGTTATTATTGCCTTTGTCAATACTGATCGTAGGAAATGGCAGTTGCCGGTTTGACGTCCTTACAAAATCGTTTCTGTACGTTTTAGTTTGGACTACTCATGGCTCATGCGTGTTAAATAAACTATTAAAACGTTGACGTGACAAACGAATACTTTTCAGTTTTCAATGCTCAAATCAAATATAAACCACTCGACTACATATATAAATGACAAAATGGACGATGATTTGGTTCGTGCTTTTGTAGAAGATTTGCGACTCAGACTAACATGTTACGAGTTCTCTGATTGTCATATCAACTTCGTTTGGCCATTTTTTTGTGTGGACTGTGGACACAACTATTTTCGACCTTCAAAATATGGGTATCTTATATTATATAGATAGACATTTTAGTATAGTTTTGGAACCAACTGGGCATGCCGTTGATTTAAGCGGCAATAAACTTCATGTTCTAGGTTTTGCGCTTGCCTACGCAGCTCTTGCTTTTGTAGGTGTTGTTGTTGTTGTTTTTGATAAAGGGCCTCTTTGTAAGTGTTGTTTTCGCTTGGATTTTGATCTTTGAAGGGCTACGTTGCAAGGAAGTCCAAGTTATTCGACCTTCGATTTGGTCTATGTTGGTTCCATATATAGTATATACTAAATTTATTTAGAACAAAAGTACACTGTAATACCTAATGGCAGCGTAAAAAAGAGTGTACTAGAAAAGTCATAAAAATCATAATTTAATAGGTATGAGCTAAGTTGATTTTCAAATTAAATATACGAAGAGTATTACATGAAAAAAAGTAGCATGGAACATAATCTGTTATTTAAAAAAAAAAAACTAGGCAGTAAACAAACATTCTATGTTGAGAAAAGAGAAACACGAGGGAGATGAAACAGGAAGCCGACATGGAAAATGGTTTTATGAGTTGTTAACTCGAGGCAAAAAATCTGGTTTTGTGCATTTTTTTTTTAATTTATTATATGCTTAGTAGAACATATACACCTAATTACAAGATTGTGTACTATCAAAGTTAATTTGCCAAAAAAAAAGTTAATTTGCCAAGTTGTTTTATGTAATTTGGCTCATAAACTATTACCGTTATAATGTTTTTAATGAAGATTCCTGTGAAATCATCAATTATTACTGTTTTTAATGATAGGTTGTGTATACAAATCTATAATGGATTTATTAGTATCTAAGTAATTTTGCCAAATTGTTTTATGTAATTTGACTCATAAGTTGTTATTGTTTATAATGATAGCTTCATCCTAATTATATTGAAAATTCCTACAAAATTATAACTGTAATGGTTACATGAGAGTGTTTATATGACTTCCTTCAAATTCTCACAATCTCTCCATTTGATGAGAGTGTTTACATGACTTTTTTAGGAAGAATATAATATAGAATCCCAAACCAATAATATAATAGTTGAATTCATTAACAATGCAAGATTCTTTTGTTTTATTTGAATAACATGAAACTTTTAATGACTTAATAAAACTATAATCCAGTAACACTAGATTTATCAAGATTTTAGATTATTTTTTATAAATCCACAACTAATAACACCACATTTTAAAAGAGTTTTAAAAAGTCTTGATTGAATAACAACATATTTTACATAACTTTTAAAGTCATTAAAATTTTATTTAACTCTCAAACTGTTTAATGATAGCTTGATACTTTTAATGGATATTCCAGCAAAATATTTACTGTTGAGATTTATAAAACCTCAACTCTCCATCTTATATATGTTATTCACATTCTTACCAAAAAAAAAAAAACTTAATAGTGAGTGAGCAATTTTTGTAGTTTTTAAATCAAATTATAAAAGTAATATCCATCAAATTAGAAGTAAAATACTACCTTATCAAAGTTATTTTACACTCTATTTTTCCTTGGACCAGTCACTCGAACTAAGGACACTATAACTGTTATTCGTTTTCTTGATAATTAGCTGAACAATTAATGTAAAAGGTTCAATAAAAAAAATGACCACAATCTCTGCTCACTAATCAAACAATTTTAGGTGCGAAAGAAGCAAATTCATACCTACTAATCAAATAATTAAATTAATGGCCATGAGCCTATAAATACGTAACTCTGCATTACACAGTTATAATTATATTTTAAAAGTTTAATTCTATATTTAATTGTGCAGTTAACCCTACTAACTATTTTGATACAATTATGGTTAATTAACTGTTAGATTTAGTATATTATTAATCTATTTTTCTGCGTAGCTGTTATGGCTTTTTATCGTATTATAAGGTTACGGTTTAAAAACAATCCGGTTATAATTAATGTTAAAGTTTGGTTACATACTTAGCATGTTATAATTTCCCACAACGTTGATAATGATAAAGTGTTAGAGTTGTAAATGACATATGATTATTAAACTAAATAATGACGTTGTAAAATTGCAAAAAAAGTCATGGATGTTACTATTTTATTTGTAGGCTGTGTATATGATCATCTAAGTCTTTGGTAGGTTTGTTGTATATCACTTACTAAGCATTTACGTATGAATTACAAATCTGATTACTACATGGTGGCCATTACACTTACCTTGCTTTAGTTAGAGAAAATAGTTATATATATTTAGTTAGAGATAATACTTATATATATTTAGTTTCTTGCTTTAATACACTAATTTGCATTTCTATATCTTTATTTTTTGTACCATTATTATAAAAATCTAGTAAAATTAAATTATCAACTCCAAATTCTACCCAAATATTCGTCATTATTGCTATTGCCAAATCTCAAATATATGGTTTTTCAGTCTCCCATAAAATATGATTACACACCTTCTTCAGATAATATTTTACATGCAAACCATCATTCAAACTACATATCATCTTATTTACACAAAAAATATCTCTCTAGACACAATATGCCGCCAAATATATGTCTCTTTACTTTCACTTTGCATAATTTTTTTAACCATAAAAATTGTTGCCAACAAATTTTTTTGAATAAAATTATATCACATAGCTATATTTGATGACGTATTTATTAAAAAAAAACTAAGCTAAAAAAATATCTATGTTATTGCAATACTCAAAGCCTTATATAAATCTGAAAACAGATCTTAAGAGTAAGAAATTTTTAAATGCTACAATTAAATTTGAAAACAAGAAGCAGATATTGATCTAACATTTTTATAACTAGAAAAATAAATTCAATTAAACAATATAAAAGTTTTATTTTTAATTATCACATATTTCTAATTAGTATTTTTAGAAATATTAACATCAAATTAATATTTTTATAAGGATACAAACAGTCAATATTTGCTTAATCCTTCTTTTTGAATATTTTAATTTTTTATGTTGTAGTATCTTTAGATTTTATATATTTTAGTTTAATTTGATTTTCAATATTTGCTAAAATCCATGATGATTTAAAAGAAACTTTTCAATTTTTATTGATTTATTTATTTTTCATTTTTTTTTGTCGTACAATTTATTTATTTTTCATTTAAGAATATATAAGAACAATATTTTTTAATAATCTTAAAAAATATATTTTAAATTTATTATGTTGTAGTATTTTTTGTTTTTGTACTAATCCGTTTGTTTTTTCTGGATTGGGCCGGTTCGATTGGTGAATAAACTAATTTTAGTTCTTAAATGTCATTTTGGTTTGGTCTAGTTGGACCAAGTATTTTGTTGATGTTGGTTGGATACATCAAAGTTATTGCAATAATATAAAACTGTCACATCCATTTAATTATGTGAAGTGTTATTGAAATACGGCTACACCCAATTCATGAAACAAGTTTGAGATTCATTCTTATTAATTTGAAGTACAATATTCTCATCAAAGGACCATCCATACATATTCAGTCTGCATACCTATCCAGTTCCATACTCTGATTTATTGGATTAGTACCACGAAAACATCTCTCACCTTTCTTTGCTTATAATCTAATATCAATTTCATATCCTGTAAAAGAGGGGAATAACGACCTAAACTGTTATAATTATCAGGACTATATATGTTAAAACTTCATATACGATGAAAAGATTATAAAAATGAAAACTTACGGTGTGTACTCGACGCGGATGTTACCGGCATCAGTATTAGCGATAACCCGGAAAGCATCACGAGAGAGATTAAGGTCACCGTTGCAAGGCTCCCGGCAGAAATCAACTACCCTCACGTCAACGGTACGACCCGTGCAAGCCCTAGGGAAGTTGTATGTAGCGCCAATGCATCGAACCCTGTACCTCCGACCACAAGCTCGACCTCCTTGGTACAGATTGCTCCTGACTCCAACCACCATCGTCTCACGTTGTGTTCCATAACACGCAGACCCTAATTAAACCGCATCATTAACTTGTAATTAATGATATGTTTATTAACGTATGAAACAAAGATATGTATGGTTGTATATAGTACGCACTAGTGTAGGGAGGGTTGTAATAGACAGCTCTTCCTTGAGCAGCTTCAGCAATTGGAGCTAAGATTTGTGCAAACACCATCACCACTACCACAAATTTTACCACCATTTTTATCATTTTTCTTTTATTTNTCCTAATTAAACCGCATCATTAACTCGTAATTAATGATATGTTTATTAACGTATATATGAAACAAAGATATGTATGGTTGTATATAGTACGCACTAGTGTAGGGAGGGTTGTAATAGACAGCTCTTCCTTGAGCAGCTTCAGCGATTGGAGCTAAGATTTGTGCAAACACCATCACCACTACCACAAATTTTACCACCATTTTTATCATTTTTCTTTTATTTTGTTTTGGCTTGTTTGTGAATAATTAATGAAGCTAAGGAAGAGTGTATTTATATAATTGGATTTCAAAGACTACTATAGATAAAAAGGAAAAGTCTTTGATCTACGTCAAGTCTTCCTCTACTTATTGTATTGATTTCATATGGGACAATTGGTTTCTTACTCCACCTATATTTTCTTAGTGAATTGAATGAATATGATGATGTAAAGGAAAATTCCAAGAGGATTTGAAATTTAAAGTATACTTTTTTTTTCAAAATTTTGTTTGAATTCTTTTTGTTTTGTTTTGGCAGAGAAAAATAATTAGGATTGTATTTGACTATAAGGTACCAAGGAAATTTCCAAGAAACTAGAGGGATTGAGGTTTAAAGCTCTATTTTCTTTAGAAAAGAAAGGGGGATTTAAAATAAGAACCAAGGAATTCACATAATATGGGGAGCTCTGATCACTCGTTCTACAAAATCTAAAACTATGGCAATATTGAAGCTCTAACCCCTATATAATATCTTTTGCGAGAAATGATTTTTTTTTTGTTTTTGTATATATTATTGCAGATGTCCATTTTTTTTTTTAAATATCTCAAAGTGTTATCTAACAAAGTCAGCTGAGTCAAAAATGAAGTATGAAAAAACAAAACAGTTTTGTACTTTTGTTGACTTCTTGAACTCTCTAGTTCTCGTGTCTCACACTTAAACCCCGCGTTTTATGGATTTCAACATCTTGTGAGACAGTTTTTCTTAATGGGCTGAACTGGCCCAAATCTCTATATAGTAACTTAAACCGAAGAGTTGACTCAATTGAACCGGATAAAAACTAATACTCGTTACACTTTCTTCTAGCTGAGGAAGAGTTTTGAGACTTGAGATAATCATTTAGTACTTATATGTTTGTTAAAGGAATTACACTATACCTTTTTAAGTATTGTCATTTGTGTCTTTTTTTTTCTTATTAATTATTTCGTAGAGTGTGTACAACAAAACGAGATGATGGACCAGAATATGTAATTGCTTTTGTAGTATTGTCGTGTTATATCAACATGCCGAATGAAAACAAAGAATGTTGTATAAAATGAGAATGGCTGGTTGAGATATGAATAACCGTGAACGTTGTAATAAAAAACTCTTTTCAAAAAGTCCATAACTTATGACAAAAATTATGTTCAGAACAAGTATATTTAGATAAAACACCGGCTTCTTTAGGCCTCCCCAAGTACGAATATTACTTTTGAAACTTAAACTAGAACTTCGAATATTCCATCTTTTTCCATAAACTATAGTCATCATCATCATCATAAAGAGTGAGATATGATAATATTTGCTTTTCCTTCAAGATAATTTATAAAATTATTATCGGATAAGAAGATATTTACTAACATAAATTAATTAATTTTATAGCTCGATGCACAATACTACTGACTACATATAAATTTTAGACATGGAGATGGAGCCAAAAACGAAACCATATACTTTATTATTAACGTCTCTTTATAACATGATCCAAAGCCAAAAAAGTATAAATAAAAAAAAGTCTGTCGTCACATGTGACATGACCGTTTTTACAAAACGTTGTTATTGGATGAGAATTCCAATTTTTGCCTAAATTTTGCAAACTCAAAAATATCTCTGAATCAGTTAACAAAAAAACATCAACTCGTTCCTTGTTTAGGCATTCGTATTAACCAAAAACCAAAAAAAGCACACACACGAGAAATCAGAAAGTGTAAAAAAGAGAAATATTTTTTTTTTCTTTTTCGATGCCTCCGACCAATGATTACCGAATCTACGGCGAGCCACCGTCTACTTCGCCGTCTCCTTCACCGCCAAAGCCAAAAACAAGGATTCTCTCTCTATTCCTCGTTGGTGCAATCATGTTTTCGATCTTTTCTCTCTTCCTCGTCCTTATCGGCATCGCCTCTGTTCTTCTTCTACCTCTCCTCCTCTCTTCTCTCCATCGTCACCACCGACGTCGCCGACGTAACCGTCGACACGAATCCTCAGATGGGTTATCTTCAAGATTCGTGAAAAAGCTTCCTCAATTCAGATTCTCCGAACCCACGTCCACATCATACACACGGTACGGAAGCGATTGCGTGGTTTGTTTTGATGTATTCAGACAGGGGCAATGGTGTCGTAATCTTCCTGGTTGTGGACACGTGTTCCATCGAAAGTGTGTGGACACTTGGTTGCTCAAAGCCTCGACTTGCCCTATTTGCAGAGCTAGGGTTAGTTTGAGGGAAGAAGGTGCACAAGAAGGAGAACTGTGGAGATGTTTTAGTCGTAGACGAAGTAGTTTGCTAGATTTGTAAGTGTTCTGTTTCTTGTTCTTGTTTTTGTTTTAGTCATACTTGGATTAGAAGTTATAATCATCATTTAGCAGTTTGCAACTTCCTCTCTGTTTCGTCTCTGTTTGGACCAATAGAATGATAGTTTGGTTTCTTTTACAGTTGACTTTGTTCGTTTGAGGAATTGTTTCATTGGTTTATATAATCCTTAAGCTCTCTACTAAGAAAATAGTAAAAATATATAGATATGTAGTTTTCAGATTTTACCGATTCAAAGCTAATTGATGAAGTAAGTGTTGATCAGTACGTTTAATGAGTATAAGGCAACTTGTATTGTTGAACATGTTACCTAGCTTCTTGAATTTTCTCTTTAACATCTCTTGTTATGTCGCGGTCAGGAAGTAATTGTTTAGACTTTTCATCGACGTGTTATGCTTCAGTTTCTTGAATTTGTCAAAGTCATAATTACGTTTGATTTTGGATTTGACATAGGTAATGGGTTCCGTGGACTTGGACTATTTCAAATGGATATCTCCATAACCAAAGCTAGCCAGAGGTGCAAGCCGAAGACACTTTCCTCCTTAGAAAAGTAGCTGGTCAATCAGTTAATCTTATGGTTAGTTATATATATGGGTTTGATCTATAAGAAACCCTCACTACCATTACCAAAACACCAGTAGCTAAGAGCTTTTGTCATTGTTTTTTTTTCTTTTGAAACCCATGGATCGGTTATCGTTCTTGAATGTTGTAATGGAGGTTGCGGGTACTCTAAATGAGTCCCGCAAACTCTTTCTCAAGAACAAAAAGCTGATGTTTTCAGTCTTGGTATTCCCTCTCATACTCAATTGTTTAGTTTACTTGTTCAACGCCATTGCCATCAAACCGGAGATAACAAACTTGATCCTTGAATCAAATTTGTTACCTATGACAGATCCAAGCAGCCCGAAATTTGCTATCCATCTTATGAGATACTTTGCAGATTTTCGCCAGTTTGTAAGTTCTTTATACATTTTCATCGCCGTCTCCTCCATCATCAACCTCTTATCCGTTCTTGTTTTGGTTCACGCATCGGCTCTTACTCATAAAAATGATAGCTTCAAGGTCAAAGATTTTCCTGTTTTGACCCTTAAATATTGGAAGGGACCTCTTGTGACTAGTTTCTACATTGCTCTCTTCAGTCTTGGCTATTGGTTCCTATTCTATATAATCATTGTTTCTCTCGTTATATTCTCTACAAAACTCAATACCGTGGGAGCCAAAGTTCGCGCATTATGGATTCTATTTGCAGTCTTTGAGTCTTACTTAGCTATCGTTTGGAACCTATCTATGGTCATATCGATACTCGAGGATACTTATGGGATCCAAGCTTTGGGGAAAGCTGCAAAGATTGTTAAAGGGATGAAGCCAAAGCTATTCCTCTTGAATCTTTTCTTTGGTTTATTGTCATTTGGATTATTTCAAATCTTGCGGCTGATCGATTGGAGTAGTTCATTCCCGGTTATCTTAACCACCGGTTTGGTATTTGTGAGTTCTGTCTTTGTGGTGAGGATGTTTCAGCTTGTGACTTATACGGTTACCTATTTCCAGTGTAACCAAGGCATAGACGCTGAGGCTGTGTCGCTGGGGGATATGGAATATACAAAATTGTCTTCCACTACTCTCATGGGAGGATTGCCTTAAATGTTGCAATATATATTTACGTGGATTGTTTGTTTGTTGATCTTAAGAATGTTGAAGTTCACCATGGATTTGGTAAATTACTTCTAATAATCAAAGGTTCTTATTTTTATTTTTTATTTTTTGGTAAAGTAATAATCAAAGTTTTGGTTGAATATATTTAGTTTTCAACTTTGGTTGCTTTCATGTACCATGCCGCATATGAATGTAAATGAAGGTTTTTGGAATTAACAGAGATTAGGACCTATGGCTCTTGAGTCTTGATACATAGCCAAAAAAGAAAGAAATAAAAAACAAGGCAACAATTAACAAAGAATACACAAACATGAGATCATCTAAGCCAAAGAAACATCCAAAGTGTTTCTTTTGTCTTTTCTAAAATTTTGTTGCGGATCTCACGATCACTGAGCTTGAAAGTCGTAAGACCAAATCCACCACAGCAACCCTCTAAGCTTGCTTTAGAAATTTTTTTTTTTTTTAATTATATTTATATATTTATTATTTTTTATTAATAGTAGCCAATAACAAACTGACAGCTGTAAGTTTTTTTTTGCTGAGAAACGTTTTTTGTTGAAACAATTTCAGTACCAATTCTATTATTTTCTTCCTCTCTTCCATCATTATACTAATTTTTTACTAACAAGTGTTTTCATGACCACTTCCCACCGGAGATGCTCTAAGGGAGAAAGTCACTATATTACAACAATTGGATTTAACTCGAAGTGTTTTTATAGAAAATAAAACCAAAATAATTATTAGAAAAATATGGAAAAACAAATCACAAATAAGAAAAATGTCATTTAAACCATGGACTTTCAAATTTTGACCATTAAACCATAAACTTTGTTGTTTGCCCTTTAAAACATCAATTTTTGTAGATTAACTTTTTAAAACATTAAGTTTCGTTGATAAAGCTAAAAATGACATGACATTAAATTCGATAATTTACCTACTAACAGACGTTACTATGCCGTAAATCACTTTGTTATTAACAAAACGACGTCGTTTTAATGGAAGTTTTAGTTCGAAAAATGTCATTTAAACCATGAAGTTTTAAATATAGGTCATTTAAACCATGAACTTGTAAATGTATGTCATTTGAACCATGAACTTTCAAATTTCTGTCATATAAAGCAGAAGTACCCACTATACTCAAATTGGACCATGACTTTGTTTTGATACGTTTTTCATTAAAAATGATTAGAAAATCACTTAATTTAATTAAATTATCCTATAGTTTCAATTTTAATAAATGACCATTATACCCCTTAATCGCCCACTTAATTGCGACTGGGTCGGGACGCAGATCCTCTTTAACCCGGTAATAGAACAAAAATCTATACGCGGATCCGTTTGTAATCCGGGTTAATACTATTTGGATCGTGTATTTGGTTTGATTCAAGAATAATTATTCACACAACCAAACAGAAATATTATCCCTATAGATAAGGAAACTGGTATTCGAGTATTTAATGGTTTCAGTAATATCAAATATTAACTACTACCATACTTAATCCCTATAATTATTACGAATATTAATAATAATGAGAAATCTTTAATACTTATGGATTGTGACTTTGTTGCTTCCAAAATAATCAATAAATTAAATATGAAATTGTATATATATATATATGTAAACTTAATTGATTTGCTTTTATATTGTGAGATATTTACGGAAACAACAAATCAACTTAATACAATTAAATAAAAACAAATCATCATTTAATTAGGATTTTTTAATATTTCCTTAACGAAATTATAGTAATTAATTATGATTAGTATAGATGGAAAAAATAAAAATCGCAGAAATTATATATATATGTAAAGTTGTAAACTAATTTACAGAAAATGTGTATTGTATATCCCAGATCGACAAAATATTTTGGAATATGGTTCATAATCACTATAAATATATGACTAATATGTTTTGAGTACAATAGGAGGAAGCTTAATTTTTGCAGGTTTTCAAATTTAACAGTTTAATTTAGTTCTATATTTGAGCATATTTAAACTTTTAAAAAGTAAACATATTATAATATATTTACGTTTTTAAAAAAATTTAAGAGATTATAAATATTTAAATTTTATAGAATGTTTAAATTATTATAAATATTTGAACTCCGTCGAAAGTTTAAAATATTATAATATATTTAAGTCTATAAAATATTTAAGCAATATTAATATTTTCACTCTTAAAAATTTTAAAAGTGAAATCTCAAACAAATCTAAGATTTTTATTTTGTTAACTTTATCTACTTAGTAAAAAGTCAAACAAATAAAAATTACGATAGTGAGGGAAAATCTCAAACAAAGACACCAATGTTGTTTTTAAAGAAGTTTTCCAAAATCTCCATTACGAAAAAAGAATGGTAATTACTTCCTAAATATTTGGTAAATCATAATTTTTTTTGAATAATATTTATACTAATAACTCTATATTTATTCTATTTTGGTGTACAAGTTAAATACAATAGGTTGAAGTGGTTAAGGAAGGAGTATGATACCTCCATCAGTTTATAAGTCATGTCTAATGTTACTATTTTTAATTTTTTTCTTCTCTTATTGTTTACTTTGGATATTAAACATTCATAAACACAAATTATTACTATTATTGCTACAACACGGGATTACATATTTTGTTAGTTACTTTTTTGTAATTTGTATTATTGTAATGTAGTTTTTATTTTCACTTATTTTCTTTATTTATATATCGTTTATTTATATATACGGGGTTATATAGTGTATAGATTTGTATATTTGTGTTTTTTTTGTATATTTGGGGTTATAGTTATCCCTCCAAGATGTCCATAATCTAAGAAAAAGAAAAATTATCTGTCTGTGGCAAGAAAAAGGAAAATTTAAAAAACAAATTACTAAAATAAATATAATCCCGTGCTGTAGCACGGGTGATTTCCTAGTTGTACATTAAAATTGATTCAAAATTAGAGAGATTATAATACAAATACAAATTTCTATTGCAAGGGTGAGAGACGAAACTCAACATAAGAGGATTATTTAGTTACTAAAATGACATTGCAAAAAAAATTAAGAATATAGTTGTGTAAAATATTAAGAGGTGTTTGCATGTTAATAAAAAAATTACATATATGTTATTTATTTAGGTATTCACATTCAAGTGTATTAATTTGTTGCTCAACCATGAACATGGTGGAGAAAACATGACCCAAATAATTTGACTTAATTCTGTTTTGAATGCATATAATTGTGTTTTAATCTTGATTTGAATTTTCCCATATATGTGCTCTTGTTCACGGAACGAATACAAATGTTTTACTTGCATTTATATATCATTTATTCGAGTCTTATGAGGATTTACTTTTGTTAAATGAATAGCTGATTTTCTCACTATTCACAGTAAGATTGTGCATTCATATTGGTTTGTCTTTTTCCATATTTAGCTCCCAAAAGACTCAAGAATTTCTATTGTGAATCGCCAATTGACGGATCGTCAGTTGTTTTCCATGATTGTTGTTATGGCTAAAGATAATCATATGGGTCCAATGAAGTGTTTTTAAGGCCTATTTAAAAGTTTGTATAAACAAAATGAATGGTTTTAATCTAGTGAGACGTGTCACTTTCTGGTTGAAAGTTTTTGGAGGAAGCCTTTGGTATGACCTCTGGATATGGCATGCCTTTTTTGGAGCTCCAGGTACTATGAACGATCTTAATATTCTTGATTGATCTAATGTTTTTGATGACATAATAACCGGTCAAGCTCCGGAAGTCAACTACGTTGTCAACGGAAGGAAGTACAATTTGGTGTACTATCTCACTGATGGGATTTATCCAAATTGGGCCACTTTTATTCAATCTATCCGACTTCCACAAGGTATGAAAAAATCTCTTTTTTCTAAAAAACAAGAAGCTGTGCGGAAAGATGTTGAGCGTGCATTTGGAGTCTTGCAAGCTAGATTCGCCGTTATTAAAAATCCATCTCGTTTATGGGATAAATACAAAATGGCAAATGTTATAAGATCATGCATAATACTCCATAATATGATTGTCGAAGATGAACGCCATGCATACAGTTACCGAAACATTGTTTCTGAATTTCAACAAGGAGAACATGTGGATCAAACATATACCGTTGGTGCCGCCGGTGTGGGTTCAAATATCAGCACTATGATTACTCGCCAAACAAGACTTCGGGATAAACAAGTCCATGACCAACTAAAACATGATTTGATTGAGCATATTTGGACTAAATTTGGACATCTTCAAGATAATGAAGACTAATTTTAAAATTTCTATGAGTTGAATAAAATGTTTGTTTTTCTTTTTATGTTTTATGTTTTATGTTTTCTGTTTTTGTTTTTAAGTTGAATAAAATTTCTAAATTTTGAAAATATTATTAATTTATTCAGAGAACCAAATACAAATAGACACCAATGCTCATACTAAAAATAAGAAACTCTCATAATAATATTATTAAACTTGGGGGACCAAAACCAAGTATACACCAATGCCCATGCTCTTAGATTGAAGGAGGAATATCCACAAGAAGAAATAGTTTGCTCGAGTTGTAAGTGCTCCCTTTTTTGTTTTTGATTTGTTTCAAGAATCTTTGGATTAGAAGTTATACAATCATTTAGCAATTTGCAACATTCTCTAACAGTGTTTGAAGCTCTGATTTTTCTTATGTGTGTTGGGAAAAAAAAATGCTGAATTTGATGAAAGATTTATTCAGCCTTAAGTTATAGTTTTTAATTTGACCGTACATTTTGTGACTTGTTTGTTTGAGAAGACCAACTGCTTCATTGGTGTATAGAATCCTTTAACAATCTAATAACATATATATATAGATGGATGTTGATATTTCATTTTTTAACGCGGTGTCTTGACCGTTTCAACACGGATAGATGTCATGAAGTGGTTGTTGATCACGTCTATACATTTGATGCAGAAGGGAACTTGCAACGTTAAATATGTTATACCTCTTGTTTTCTCTATTTAACATCTTCAGTTATGTTATGACGCGGTCAGGAAGTCATCATTTAGACTTTCCATCGATGCATTATTATGGTTTCTTCGTTTGATATTGGGGGTTATGTTGAATTGGACTATGTCAAATGGATGACAAGAATTAATCTCCATAAGGGAAGCTACCTCGAGATCACAAGCCAAATACTCTTTCCTCCATAGATTACTAGTATATAATCACTAGGCAGATGGGTTTTATATTATAAACCCTCACTAGCTACTATTACCAAAAACCAATAGCCAAGAGAGTTTTTCATTTGTCTTTTTGAAACCCATGGGTCGATTTGCGTTCTTGAATGTTTTAAAGGAGGTTGCGGGTATTCTAAATGAATCCCGCAAACTGTTCCTCAAGAACAAAACGTTGATGTTCTCAGTTTTGGTATTCACCCTCCTACTCAATTGTTTAGTTTTCTTGTTTAACATCTTTGTCATCGAACCAGAGATCATGAACTTGATGGCCGAATCAAGATTGTTGCCAACGACAGATCCAAGCACCCCGGAATATGCGGCATGTATTATGAGAATCTTTGCGGACGTTCGCCAAATTGTGGCTTCTTCATACATCCTAACGGCCGTCTCCTCCATCATCAACATCTTTTCTGTTATATTCATCGTTCATGCATCGGCTCTTTCTCTTAAAGATGAAAACATCAAGATCAAAGATTTTACTGTTCTGAGCCTTAAATCTTGGAAGGGACCTCTTGTGACGTATTTCTACATTGCTCTTTTCAGTCTTGGCTATTGGCTCCTACTTTTTATAATCCTTTTTCCAATCCTTTTATCCTCTACATTATCTATATCAGATATGGGTTCCTTGGCAGTCAAGTCTGGTGCTTTATTCATTATATTTGCTGTTTTTCAGTGCTACTTAGCTATCGTTTGGAACTTATCTATGGTCATATCGGTATTAGAGGAAAGTTATGGGATCCAAGCTTTGGGGAAAGCTGCAAAGATTGTTAAAGGGATGAAGACAAAACTGTTTCTCTTGAATATCTTCTTTGGTTTATTGGCATTCGGATTAGCTCAAAGCTTGCAGGTGATTATCAATTCGAGAAGATCGCTCTCGCTTACGATAACCACCGGTTTCGTCCTTGTGTGTTTGGTCTTTGTGTGTTTGGCCTTTGTCATGAGGATGTTTCAGCTTGTGGCTTACACCGTTGCCTATTTCCAATGTAAGAGCCTCCAAGGCAAAGACGTTGAGTCGCTGACAGATGTGGAATATACGAAATTGTCTTCCACTGCTCTCATGGGATGATTGCCTTCGATATCTCAAGAGAAGGGCATACATATGATATATAAATATGCGTGAATTGTTTGTTTGTCTTAAGATTATTGTAAAGTTCACCATGGTTAGGTAAATTATTTTGAATAATCAAAGGTTCGTTTATATATGTAAGGTTTGTTATATATATTTAGACAATATATAGAGTTCTTTTTGTATCCATTTCGATCAAAATGAGAAAGATACTAGCGTAGAACTATTGTTTTTTTTCTGTTTGGAGTGCAAAATAATAAAAAGACCTTTCATAAAACTAAAGGAACAGATGTCTCTGTTGAATAAAAATATCAAAACAAAATAATAAATTTTTTAAAAAAACAAGGGCAAAGTCTAGGGATGTACATGATTACGCTCCTAATCTCTTTTTCAAGAAAAAACAAACAAACACGAAAACTGTTTTCCTATTAAAAATGTAAACTTATAGATTAAGTGATGTTTTGATCAGACTTTGCCCTTTGGTATTTTTTTACTAATCTCCAAGACCTACAAAAGTAGTTTCAAAGTAGATGAGTCTGATATTTTTGTTTTTGTTTTTTTTCTTTCAAAATTCAAACTTAATTCTACTTATTGTACATATATAAACCTCTCTTTTTGGTGATTAATTAATTTAACATTTTATTATCAAAAATATTGTTAATCTATATATAAAGAATTTTTATGGTACAAGAATGTTGATGTCCAAATCAGTTACAATTAAGATATTTAGTTTGGTAAAAGAGGGTCGAAGTTCTCTTAGGAAACTCGGTGTCGAGGCACAAAAGGGTCGGACTACAAAAAGACTCAACGATCGTGTTAATGATAAGCTAACAAACGACGAGCTGCAAGCTCGTCAAATTTACAAGTTACGAACAAGATCGTTCTATTCTCTTCGATCTGTCTCTTTCTTGCTTCGTGCGGATCTCCTATACGAACACCGTACTTCCACATTCATAGGTAACTGTATCGGTCCGTCTCTGAAAAGACCATAATGCTCTCCCTTGACTACTATAATTTGGGCTTTTCCTGGATTGAGTCTTTTGTGGGAGGGAAGATCCACCCCCAACAAAGAAGAGGTTATATGAAAGGAAGAGTTTGAGGACATAATATCTTCCACGAGTTTTCTTCTCATTCGAGTTCTTTTATTCTTTGCTAAATAGTTAATATACGTATATGTAGGATTGGTAGCAGATAAGGTGAATCAAATAACTTATATGCTACTATTTACGTCTAAATGTTCTATTTACTCAGCGGACATAAGTTATAAATGCATAAACCGGACATCTCCTCACCTATATGGAAGATGTATTCAATATAACAAGAAAACAAAAAAAAAATGTCACTACAACTTCAGTAACCAGATTGTATGAACCCATGTCGACTCATCATGTTGCAAACAAGTTACAACTATCACGTGACTTCGCAATAGCCAAAGATATTTAGGAAATTTAAATTTTTGAAAATGTTTTTATTTGTCAGTGGTTTTGTACGCGAATTAAATTGAATTTGCGTACGTTTGATTCAAAGCTGTATGTAACTAGACATTGGTTGGCGACAATTAAAAGGTTGTCTCAGTGTCGAATTGCTGTAAATCAATCTCAAAAGTCTTGTTATAAGATTGTCTAAATAAATCTACTTAAAGATATGAGAAAGTAAACGCGTTAACTATATATCATCTGTATATATCTATACTTTTCCGAAGTTACTTAGAAAAATATCAAACCGTGAGTCCTTTTCCTTTTGGCAACAAACCGTGAGTCTCTTAAGAAAATTATGATTACTCAATCGCAAAAGCTTGAAGGTTGGTAAAACTTTTGAATAAAATTTGTCTTTAACAAACAATGTAAAAAACATTTCACATGGGATTGTCTAGAGATAATACGGCAAATTTAAGATGCCGCTTTGAATTTCAGCCGACATGGAATGATGCAACAATAGTCACACATTGAATTTAGTATATTAATCATAATTTAGTAGGAGAAAACCGACATCTTTGGTCAAGCCAACCCAAACAAAACAAAAAAAACACAGAAAAAGCTAATTTGTAGTTGTTTTTTATTTTGGTATTCGAAAAATAACGTGTATGAACCCAATTAAATCCGGCCCACTAAATATATAAATATCAGCTATAGTTTTTTTCACATTGATTTTTTCCTAAGAGATTGTAGGACCATCATACAAAAGTTATTGATGCAAACTGCTGCTAACCCCTATAACAATGAACAATACTAGTAATTTCACATTATCCGTAGTTTAATTATGGTATTATAGATGGTGACAAATATTTTCTTTTGGGAATTTTTATTGTGTTGGGAAAAAAACATTATGAGTGCTATAATTTTCGAGAGGATGACGCTAAATGTTTGAAATGATTACCAAAAGAACATGAGAAATTTATAATCAAAGGATAAGATATAAAATGTTCTTTTTGTCAACAGCTATAAATTAAGGTTTTGGTTCAATGAATATAATAAATGTTTTGAATCACGTGAAATTTTTTCTTCGTCAGAATGTTCTTCACAAAATGAAATACAGTAACGTTTTTTTATGGTCGATCGAGTAAAAAAAAATAAAAATAAATTACTAGAATGATAAATTTTAGAAAAATATATTAAAATAGCACTAAAACAAGTTTTATGGACAACTAAAGCACATATTCCATAAATTTCCAAAAATAGCACTATTTAACACATTAAAATATTTAAAAATAATTTTTAGAATTTTGTTTTTTAGATTTGGGTTCTCAATTTCACATTTAAGATATAGTTTTGAGGGATAAGGTTTAGTATTTTGAATTTAGGATTTAATTTTAAAAAATTAATTAATGCTATTTTTAGAATTTTAGAAATGTTGTGCTAAATTTGGAATAAAAATTTAATTTTGTGCTATTTTTGAGAAACTCCCTAAATTTTGGAGTAACATATAAAAATGAATGAGTCATGCTTCCTCTTTTGTGGTTGAGAATGAGTCATTCCTTCGTTCATTAGTTTTCTTTTTATTCTCTTTTTTTTTTCTGTGTGCGTGTTATATGCTTATATATCGTGACAATATATCTATGATAGTTTATTTCTCGTTAAAAGGATAATTTGAAAAAAAATCTGAATAATGTTTTATTTTCGTGGAACGATGCTGCTTTTATGTCCATATATAGCTGGCACTTTGTGAATTTTTTTTTTTTTTTTTTTTTTTTTTTTTNCTAAGCACTTTGTGAACATTTTCTATTTTTCTTGATCATTTTTGTCCCTTCCCTATAAAGCTCGAATTATCTTGTTTTTATTTTATTTTTATAAAATGAATAATATTATAGAAGGACATACTTCACCAAGTTATGAAAATATTCTCGATCACATAATTAAGCATTAATCAAAATAGAGAATGAAGAAGAAAAACAAAAAGGTGATGATGATAAAAGCATTATAGTATTTCAGACGCAAATCCATTTCTAGATATTCTTCTAGAAACACATATACGTCTCGTTTTATATATAATATGGTTTATCAACAATCTTATCCTCTATATCTAATTGCATGCCTTGGAACAAAAGTTTACTTAACATACCTAATGTAAATGAAACTGTATATTTCATATGAACAAAATATTTTTATCTACGATTTATATGCTAGTTCGCCTATCTGTTCAGATCACGTGAACGTGTATTCGTCGTCTTAATTGGACATTTTTATCCACTTATTTGTATTATATAGTTTAATGTTTGAATTCCAGGTTTTCTATATACTCAAAATAAATTGTGTATTGACTATATCTTTTTGAAAAGTGTAAGGCTTTGTATCTACTTAAGGTTTGGGTTACCAGTCGTATTTAGTTGTAAAAGAGTCATAATTCGTCTTTTGATTTGATTTGGTGGTCTGTCAAATTTTGAAAATCTATTTTGAGTTGGTGGATCATTCTTTCGATTTATTACTATTAGATAATGCCACATAATGGTAGTAACCAAATAAAATCTTTGTCAATATATTACTTAAAAATATTTTAATGAAACATAGACCACTTCCTTTTATAATGAAAAGATCGAAACAGCTTCATACTTCAGTTTTATATTATTTTCTTTTGGTTTAGAAACCAAAACATATGTATCTCAATCCAACATATGCAGTTCTAACGGTGAACTAACACTGATGAGCCTTCTAAGCGGAGTAGTAGTACTACTGCGCGCTTTCAAGATTACGAATTCGAGTTTTGATGTTAATTAGAAAAAAATCATTATTATTAGCATGCCGGTCCAAAAAAAGACTGTGGACCAAAAACTTATTACATTTTTGTTATCCGGAAAAATAAAAAGAAAAAAACAAACAAACAATACTTCTTCGACGGAAAACTTAATAAAGAAAGACTCAGTGCTGTTACGAAATGAGCTAAAACAGTTGATTAATGTATAAACGTTGTCAAACTTGGACTTGATAAAAATATCTTCAAACTTACGTACGTTCGGGTTTCATTGACTACAGTTGTTGGGGTTATCTTGACTATACATACTACATGTCTACATGCATGTAAATTTTGTTTCGATTCTCATACAATAGCATTATCTAAAATGGAACGTACGTACAAGCTAATCCCATCAATTATACAAATGTTAAATCGTATAAACAAGGGGATAAAGTAGAAAATTAAAATCTCCATAAGTCAACAAGAAAATCTCTTTAAGAGTTTTATAATTAAAATTTTAAAAAGGTAAATTGTAAATGGGGTTGCCCAAAGTATATTATCATTGATTGGCTGACCAAAAGCGATGAACTCACCTGTTAGTGGATAAATGAAACCTTAATAAATGAAATCTGTATAACTTTCGATCCTATCCATTGGTGGTATTATCACTTGCCACGTTTGGAATCCAATTTTGTCATTTAAAATCCTCTTTTTATTTACTTGTTCGATCTTCTTCCTCGCATTGACACCTTTGCAGCAAAAACTTAAAACTAAAGATTTGATTTTGTTTGGTTACTACGTACCATAATTAATTCCCATTACTTAAATCCCTCTTAAATGAAAATTCGAAATAGGGATCTAAGCTTTGATAACTTACCAGTATTATACTATTACTTAAATAATTCATAGAATTGATTGTTACACTTCTCATATTTAATTTCAGTGTACAGTAGAACCTCTATAGAGGTCGGGACCATGAAATTTTACTAATTTATAGAGGTTTTAATTTATCGATAAATTAATAATTATTAACTTATGAATAAGATTTTTATCAGAAATTCAGAGTTTAGAAAAAATTGCTGCTACTATTTTTCAAGGTGATGATGAAGTTGAAGAAGATATGACGATACCTTTAGAACCAGTTACACGTAAGGAAGCAATTATCGCGTCAAGAACTCTCTACAATTTTTGAATGCGATTTGAGAAGACAACACCAGAAGTTTTAGATGCAGTCAGAAAGATTAGAGATGCTCTCCAACAAGAATGCAAATTCAAGAACAAACAAACAACAATATATTTATATTTCACTAAATATTCTTAGATATATATATATATATATACTAGTTTATTTGATTATTAATTTATGATATTGATGGAACCATATTTTTACATGGGATTTTTAAAAAAGTAATTAATTTATTATTTTATCGAATAATGTCCAAAATTACACTAGTCCCAACTTGGGACCGGAGAAATTTATTAATTTATAGAGATTATTAATTTACCAAATATTAATTTATAGAGGTTTTATTATACGTAATAAAAGTAAGAAATATTAATAGCAAAAGACATTCGTAAATTTTTATCTTGAATTAGCTGAGAAGGTAAAAAGAAAACTTAAACGATAACATTTGCTGTTTTTGGTTTTAGAATTTTAATTTGTTGAAAGTATAAATTACGATAATTTCACCATTAGACATCAAGTGTATTTTGTAAAATGAGAGTGTCACGTAAGCAATTTAACGGGACCATAGTTTCTTTGAGTAGTAGTATATCTACCCAACTTCGCATGCAAAAAAAACTCCGGCGCCTACGATCAAATTGCTTACTTTTATATGTGTTTCTACGAATTTAACAAAAAAAACAAAAAGGCATATTTAAATGAAAAAGAAGAGTCAAAAAAGGAATATTCAAATAAAAACAAACAAAAAAGTAAAAAAGAGAATAATATAAAATAAAAAAAACTATCTCTAGAGAGGCTATAGATAAAGTGGGGCCCAATAAAATCTTTTCGACAACGTGGCTGATCAGATCAGGTCCCACAAAGACAATATGTGTTTTTTCTGGAATTTGGATAACTCTCTCTCTCTCTCTCTCCCACACCACGCTCTTATCTTCTTGTCCTAAGCATTTGAAACAATAATCTTTTTTTTTTTTTTTTCTAAAATGTCGAAACAAATATGTAACAAAAAAAAGGGAAAACGAAATAAGAGAAACAAAGCTATTAACAACACAATTTCATCATCAAATTTACTAGATTGTATTGTGTTTGAAAAACGTTTTCCATATTGTCGATGAAGCTGCCATTCATTTGAAAAATACTCGAGACTGACCGCAATTGCAGGTTGACGGGGCTTGGTAAGGTGCTTGGTAGGGCGCTTCCTGATCGCTATTTTGTTGTTTAAATTTATCCAAATTATTATTTTTTAATTTTTATTTACTGTTGTTGTCTAAGTTTATTTCGTTTCTTTTATTGATTGTTGCTATTTTTCTATTTTCTGTCGGCTCTTGTTAGCGCCTTTTAGTTTTTATATTTTAAAGTTTTATATAATATATATATATATATATTATACACATAATAAATTTGGAGAGAACAAAAATCTATAAGTTCTTACTACATTATTTTTCTTTTTATTTTTGTATGTTTAAACTTTAAAGGTAACTATAAATGATAGTTCCAAAAAAATAATTTATCACTTTAATTATTTTTAAAATAATAGGTAATGGCATCTTAAGTATTTTGGAGCTGTCATTTTATTTAAAAATATAAAATAACTAAAAAAGAGCTTAAACTTAATTTTTTTGAAAATTTTGAATATTTTTTTTTGTTTTTAATAAATATTTGTAACTGAAACCAATAAAATCATAGCACATACAACTTTTGACCATTTGTAATGATTTATAACTAACGCATATATTATTCATTTTAAACTTAAATTATAACATGATTTTAAACATAGTAATATCAGCTAAAATTGGATTTTTTATCGTTTATAACTCACACATATTATTTAATTATAATTTGAATTATAGCATGATTTTGGCATTAGTTACATAGTAATCACCGCTAAATTTGGACTGTTCTATCATTTATAACTCACACACATATTATCCAATTTATGACATTATTTATATAGTATTATTTTCTGGTTTATATTTACATAATATTCACTGTCAAATTTGGATTGTTTGATCATTTAAAACTCACACTCACATGCATATTATCCTATTTAAATATGACTTAAATTACTAAACAACAACATAATGGAGGCAGTCAATCAATATAGATAGTAATTACCATCAAATTTGGACCGTTTTTATCATTTATAATTCACACGCATATTATCCAATTTAAACATGAATTATTACTTGATTTTAGTATTATTTACATAGTATTCACTGTCAAATTTATACTGTTTTATCATATGTATTATTAGATTGATAGTTTTTTTGTGAAATAGAAGGGATACAATTTTTTCTTAGCACGTAAACAATATAACTGAAAATCGAAACCTTTAAACAAAGAAAAGTAAAATATCCAAACTTCAAAACCAAAAAAAAATTCAAAACCTATGTGTGAAAACAATATCTAGCTGATAATTTTCTCCAATCGATTTTGTTTTTGAAATTTGAAAAATTAATTAATTCTGACATATATATACGTATATATCTTATTATATAATTACGAGTTTAGTTAAGAGCTTAGTTAAAAGTTAGGGGAGATTATTTGAATTTTAGATGAAACACACTGTACCATTAGAAGAAAATAGTAAAAAAGGTATAATAAGATGTCAAGCACTAAAAATGGTTCCTTTGAGATGACGCCACGTGTCAAAATCTAAAGTCCGCCGTCCATGTTTATACAGTTTGAAACGTTCCTGGGGGAAGGGAATAGATGACGTGTCATAATATGACTGGGTGACATAGCTGCCGTTGATGGCGAAAGTGAAAAAAATTGCCAAGTCAGCAAAAAGTCGCACATGCGCTTCCGTGACTTTTCTTTTCTCTTCCCACCCTAACACGCCACGTTTCTTCTACATGTTTGCCACGTGGCTTTTCAGTATCCACCTACCATAATTTTTATTTTTTACTTTCTGTGGATAGATTGGGGTGATGACCATAATTTGTTACTCTTAATAGCAGTACTTAACAAAAAAAAGATTTGGTGTATATCCACGATTATTCTTTTTTTTTTTTTTGGTATCTTCCTTTCTACAATAAAATGGTGGTTTGCTATTAATTTTTGAGTAACCATTGGGATAATTTTTAGGATATGCTAAAAGAATACTTTTGGTAACACAATTTTAAAATGATAAGACAGCTTGTAAAAGAAAATCAATTTTTATAGATTCACTTAAACCTCTTCCTTTTTTAAAAAAAAATACTTACTACTTACAAGTAGCAGTTAATATAAAAATATCACTTTTTTTTCCAAATTCCTCAACATTATATATTTTTTTCCCTTAAGTTTTAAGGTTTTTTGATGGACTGAGCCAGCTTTTCTCCATTCTTCTCCACGTCAGCAATAAGATTTTTGGAGATAACATATATATGGAAATATAATAGCTGTAAAATATTTATTTCCCATTTAGGTTAAGAAAAAAAAAAAAAGAGAAGTAACAGCTAAGAGCAAACTAATCACAGTAATTAGGGTTAATTAGCTTTTAAAGATTTGTTTCCTTTTTTAAAAAAGACAAGTCGGTTCGAGTTAACCACACGCGCTCATCTAACGGTTCAGATTAACCAATCATATCCATCTCGAGAAAATCTTGACCGTCCAAATAAATTTTCATATTTATTATTTTTTTCCTCTTTGGTTTCGTTCTTATCCTCACCGAAAAAATTTCCGTTTTTTCTTCCTTCTTAAATTCCACAATATGGTGGACGCTCTCTTCTTCTTCTTTTTCTTCCTTCTTGTTTTGTAACTACGCGTTTTCTTATGAAATCTGAAAAACTAAACTCTTAAAACTTGATTTCTTGATTTACCCACTTTTAAAGTTTTGATTTTTTTTTCTCGTTATGTCGCCGGAATCTTGGAAAGACCAGCTTAGTCTGGTTTCATCTGATGACTATCGGATCATGGGTCGGCATCGGATCCCTAATGCGGTGACGAAGCTTTCCGGACTCGAAACCGACGACGGAGACGGAAACAATTATTCTAGCGGCGGCGCGTGGGTTACAAAGCCGAAACGGATCGTGGTTTCGAATCAGCTTCCGATTCGTGCTCACAGGGACATTTCGTCGAACAGGTGGTGCTTCGAATTCGACAATGACAGCCTCTACTTACAGCTCAAAGACGGGTTTCCCCCGGAGACGGAGGTCGTCTACGTCGGATCTTTAAACGCCGACGTTTTGCCATCCGAGCAAGAAGACGTCTCTCAGTTGTTGCTTGACAAGTTTCAGTGCGTTCCTACTTTCTTGCCTAGTGACTTGCTCAGCAAGTATTATCATGGTTTCTGTAAACATTATCTCTGGCCTATTTTTCACTATCTCCTCCCTATGACTCAAGCTCAAGGCTCTCTCTTTGATCGATCTAATTGGAGAGCGTACACCACCGTTAACAAGATCTTTGCTGATAAGATCTTCGAGGTGCTTAACCCTGATGATGATTACGTCTGGATTCATGATTACCATCTCATGATCTTGCCCACTTTTTTGAGGAACAGGTTTCACAGGATCAAGCTTGGTATTTTCCTCCACAGCCCCTTTCCTTCCTCTGAGATTTACCGTACTCTTCCTGTGAGAGACGAGATTCTCAAAGGGTTTCTCAATTGTGACTTGGTTGGGTTCCACACATTCGATTACGCTAGGCATTTCTTGTCTTGTTGTAGTAGGATGCTTGGTCTTGATTACGAATCTAAAAGAGGCTACATTGGTCTTGAGTATTTCGGGAGAACGGTGAGCATCAAGATTTTGCCGGTTGGGATCCATATGGGGCAGATTGAATCTATAAAGGCTTCTGAAGAAACTGCAGAGAAAGTGAAGGGACTGAGAGAAAGGTTCAAGGGGAACACTGTGATGTTGGGTGTGGATGATTTGGATATGTTCAAAGGTATTAGCTTGAAGTTCTGGGCGATGGGTCAGCTTCTTGAACAGAACGCTGAGCTTCGTGGGAAGGTGGTTCTTGTGCAGATTACTAACCCTGCTCGGAGTTCAGGTAAAGATGTTCAAGATGTTGAGAAACAGATCAATCTGATTGCTGATGAGATCAATTCTAAGTTTGGGAGACCTGGTGGTTATAAGCCTATTGTGTTTGTCAATGGACCTGTTAGTACTTTGGATAAAGTAGCTTACTATGCTATCTCAGAGTGTGTTGTGGTGAATGCTGTGAGAGATGGGATGAATTTGGTGCCTTACAAGTACACAGTGACTAGGCAAGGGAGCCCTGTTTTGGATGCTGCTCTAGGTTTTGGGGAGGATGATGTTAGGAAGAGTGTGATTATTGTTTCTGAGTTCATTGGATGTTCTCCATCTTTGAGTGGCGCAATCCGCGTAAATCCTTGGAACATCGATGCAGTCACTGATGCGATGAGCTCTGCCATGACGATGTCGGACAAGGAGAAAAATCTGCGCCACCAGAAGCACCACAAGTACATAAGCTCTCACAATGTGGCCTATTGGGCGAGGAGTTATGATCAAGATCTTCGAAGGGCGTGCAAGGATCATTTCAACAAGAGATTCTGGGGAGTTGGATTCGGTCTTTTTTTCAAAGTTGTTGCGTTAGATCCAAACTTCAGAAAACTCTGTGTTGAAACCATAGTCCCTGCATATAAGAAAACAAGCAGTAGGTTGATCCTATTGGACTATGATGGGACAATGATGGATCAGGATACTCTGGATAAAAAGCCAAGTGATGGTCTCATCTCGCTTCTCAATCGCTTGTGTGACGACCCCAACAATCTAGTTTTTATCGTTAGTGGTCGAGGTAAGGACCCTCTCAGCAAATGGTTTGATTCCTGCCCAAATCTCGGTATCTCAGCTGAACATGGTTATTTCACTAGGTAATGCTAAAACCCTTCCCTTTCGTTATCTTCTCTCTCATTTGTGTAAAGCTAATACTGATCTCCTTTTTGATTCTGTATTCACAGATGGAACTCTAATGCCCCATGGGAAACAAGTGAATTGCCTGCGGATTTAAGCTGGAAGAAGATAGCTAAGCCAGTGATGAATCACTATATGGAAGCGACTGATGGATCATTCATAGAAGAGAAAGAGAGTGCTATCGTGTGGCATCACCAAGAAGCTGACCATTCATTTGGTTCCTGGCAAGCTAAAGAGCTTCTTGATCATCTAGAGAGCGTGCTCACCAACGAGCCTGTTGTTGTCAAGAGAGGCCAGCACATCGTAGAAGTTAAACCTCAGGTATATATACGAACTAATATAAAATTAACTTGCTTGAAATTGCCATTACTGTCGTCATTGTAATGTGAATTTGGTTCTCAGGGAGTAAGCAAAGGAAAGGTGGTGGAGCATTTGATAGCAACGATGAGGAACAGCAAAGGGAAGAGACCAGACTTTTTGTTGTGCATTGGTGATGACCGGTCTGATGAGGACATGTTTGATAGCATAGTAAAGCACCAAGATGTTTCCTCTATTGGTCTCGCAGAGGTCTTTGCGTGCACAGTTGGTCAGAAACCGAGCAAGGCCAAGTACTATCTCGATGATACCCCAAGTGTTATTACAATGCTTGAGTGGTTGGCCGCAGCTTCAGATGGGTCAAAGCATGAGCAACAGCAGAAACAGAACAAGTTCACTTTTCAACAGCCTATGGGACAATGTCGAAATGAGAGCATAGATCTTTGAAAGGGTTTGCTTTAGATTTTATGTTGTTGTGATATTAAAAGATTGTAGGATTTGAAGGTTCAGGTCACATGAAAGGGTTCTAGGGTTTGTTATATGCCTTTTGTACAGAGTATCTTGAACTGGTCAATTCGGTTACTTTGTCCCCTTGTGAGATGCTTATACATAGAAAAAGAAATAGATATAATATGAATTCATTTCAATTTTGTTTTCTTCAGATTGAGATTTGGGAAAGACAGTTTCGTGTTTCTTCTCATTAAAGTCCCTAACATTTGTCAGTTTCCAACAAAAATGTTGACTTAGGTTTAGGTTTCACTTTTCTTTGTTGTCAAAGAGAGGCCAGCAAAAGTGCATTATATATACTAATCAAAACATTTGTTACAAAGTTTTCAATCCATGACAAGAGAACACAGTAACTTGATTTGATGGTACAGATGTAAAACAGAACGTACCAGTTCTTCAAGGATCATACTTGTCAAGCTCGTAAAACTCAATGTTCTTGTATTTTTGGGAGATAATCTCTGCTTGAACTTTTCTTGCAGTATCTGTCGCACACCCGACAAGGATCAGAACAGAAGTACCTGCAAATCCTCTGAATGCTGTCAAGTGAGTGATCTGTTCGACTACAGCGGGACCGGCAGCTAGAACAGCCAGAAAAGCAGAACCAAGAACCGATATCCGACCAAGGACCTGATATTGCAATCAGAGCAAGGGAAATATAGACAAAAGATTAATAACAAACCTGATATGAGTAGTTTGAAGAAGTTGAGGAAGGAGATAGAGAGAGAGAGAGAGAGAGAGAGGATCTTACTGTTTTGATGAAGAGAGCAGTGCTTTTACCAGGTCGGACTAGAGGGATTGATGCACCTTGGCGTTTTAATTGTTCACTCACATCGTCCGGGTCAAGTTGCAAGAACGTGTAGTAGTAGTTGAAGAAAGCTATGAGAAGTATATTGGTTGAAAGATAGAAAGAACCTGCAATAGTTTGTGAGTGAAGTCTTTAGATCTCTATATAAAAAGTTTCAAAGGACTAACTCTTCTTCCTCGGTGTGTGTATTAGGCAAAACTTACCTCCAGGGTTTAAAGCAAAAGCAGCATTCTTCAGAGCAGATATCCCGGTAAATCGTGCCAGTGTAGCGGGAAGAGCAAGAGATGATGTGGAGAATATGATAGGCATCACTCCAGCACTATTGACCTTGAATGGAAGATAAGCTGATTTCTTAAGCCCGCCGGCTTTGCTGGTGTATCTTGACGCATAATTGAGCGGAATCTTCCTCTCTGCTTCCTGAAAAAACTTTGCTTGTTAGACTATCTAAGCATACCAAACTTCATAGATCCACTAAAAGGAACAAAATTTGGTATAGTACCTGAACATACACAATCCCAAGTACCAAGAGGAGAAATGAAACAACGATGGTGCCAAGACCAGTATAGTTCCCTTCCTGTAAGGCCTCTGCTGCTGTTCTACCAAATGATGCAGGCAAGTAAGAGATGATACTTGTGAAAATCAAAAGGGAAGTGCCGTTTCCAAGTTTCAGATCAGAGATTCTCTCTCCAATATATGTAGTGAGAACAGAGCCAAGCGTCAATAACGTGACAGAAGAAACAACCCATTCCGTGCTGAAGTCATTAACGTAAGGACGAAGATAAAACACTTGTCCTATTGCTTGTACTATTGCAAAACCGACTGAAGCGTATCTAGTATACTGAAGAATCTTTTTTCTACCAGCTTCACCTTCTTTTTTCTGAAGATCTTGCAACTTTGGATAGACTTGAGAAAGAAGCTGAAACACAATCTGCGCGTTGATGAAAGGGACGATACCGAGAGAACATATACCAAGTCTACCAATGCCTCCTCCAGAAAATGTATCCAAAGTGCTCAAAATGCTATTCTGATCCAAGTTTCCAACAAAAGCTTCTCTATTAACCCCACCGAGTGGTATGTATATGCCAAGCCGAGAGAGAGCTAAGAACCCAAGAAGCTTCAAAAACTTCCCTGGTAATGGACCCTTGAAGAAATCTCCAAAATCAATGGAACTGTCCTCAATAGCAGCTGATGATTCAAAGAGTGTAATCATATCATCAAATATCATACTACAACCACACAATAAGCGAATGCATATAACGTAAAACAGACCTGCCACACCCCGGCCAGAAGACGGCTTATCTCGTTTGCTACCGGATGAGCTTTCAAATGATGGAGACAAAAGACTCGAAAAGCTTTCCCAAATGCTACTCAAACCAGAAGTTTCCTCTGGATTGATGCCCAAAGGATCGAAAACCGAAGCCTCAGAGCTGAAAACATCAAATCCAATCATCAAACAATGCAACAGTAAAGTGACAAAACATCAGCATTTGTTGATAAATTTCCTATCAAATCTATGCAATTTAACTTCTTATCCACAATTCTAGAGAAATTCACATGAAAAGTTTCGAACTTTAAGTCGCATTATCTAAAACGTAACAAGTATGAACGATTTTAAATAGAACCCATCTGATGTGAAGATTGAAATCTGAAAGAAGAAGTACCTTCTAGAGTTGATAACAAGACCAAGATTCCATGATTTGGCTTTACAAGTGTGCCTGGTCTTTGGCGAAACAGAGAAGCTAGGTCTGTAAAGAGAAGAGCTTCGGAGGAGTCTCGAAGATGATTTGTAGTTGAGACGACGAGAAAGAGAAGCCAAGTTTGAAGAAGAAGAAGAAGAAGCGTAAGAGGAAACTTCGCTTACCGTTATCATCCTTATCCTTCTTCTCCTTCTCCACCAGAACGATTTCTTCCTTTTCTTTTCTTTTCTTTTCCATTATTATTTTTTTTTTTCGCAGTTTATGTTTTCTTCTGTTTTTCCTTAGGGGGGAATCGTAATGTATAAGGCCCAGGCCTTGTAGGCCTAATTCATTTTTGCAAAATGTTCTCAATTATTATTAGCTCTAAAATCCAAAGACTATGAAAATTGTATTTATAACAAAAATATCTAACAACATAAAATGATGCAACTGATCAGTCTAAAGATAGTTCCGAAGATAATGAGACAACAAGCAAGTTTGGTTTGTGCATTGCAATTATAATCATGGAAAAGACGGAGTAGGAGGGATGGGAATGGTGGTTCCAGCCTCAATCTGACCACGACCGATCAAACGCCAATGCCTATCAACACGACGACTTATAGCCACTTTCTCTCCTATGTTGGTGCATACAGGGAGCGTCAGTTTCACTTTCATCATCTTAACTTTCTTTACTCTGATAACCACAGCTCCAGTAGACATCGATCCAATGTTCAACATCAGTACCTCTCCCTTGCTTAGCTTTGACACTCTCATTTGATTCTCTGTTTCCTTAGTCTTCACTCCAATGAGACGTGCCAGAAGCTCGAATCTCACCTCAAGCTCGGCATAGACATCAGGTAGAGTACCGATCTCACCAAGGACTTGACCAACCAACCTATCACCACGCGTAAGCGTAGGGTCCATGCTCGTTCCTATTCCAATTAGACCTCCAGGGACAGCAAACTGAAGCTCGTTCTGTTCCGCGTACAATGAAGTTATACGAGTGTAAATGGGACTGCATCTAGTGTTTCCATGCTCATCTTTGCCAGTGATTCCAGGTCTAATCTCTATTACATGCCCCACTTTCAAAACGCCCTGCAAACAAAAGCAATGAGACATATATTACATTGTCTCAACCAAACAACCTTGAGTCATCTATCAAACTGTGCATACCTGGAGGATACTTCCACCAGCGACTCCACCTTTCATATCATCGTTCTCAGAGCCAGGTTTGTTGACATCAAACGAACGAATCACAATCATTCTAGGAGGTGACACAAAATCCCTCTTAGGGATTGGAATCTTCTTGATAATGTACTCGCACAAAACATCGATGTTGTATTTCAGTTGTGCTGAGACTGGAACTACAGGTGCACCTTCCGCATTTGTGTTCTGTAACATGGTTTTAAAAATTAACCAACTGATGAAGTGAAACTAGATTCTTATTAGGAAATGGGCGAAAAATCAATCAAACCGTTATAAATCTCTTAATGTCATCGTTTTGTTTCCCAGCCTCGATTTCTTGGATGAGATCAATCTTGTTCTGAATGATTATGATATCTTTAAGGTTCATCATACCAACAGATTCAAGATGTTCAGCAGTTTGTGGTTGCGGACAGGTCTCGTTAGCAGCAATGATGAGTAGAGCACCATCCATGATCGCTGCTCCATTCAACATTGTCGCCATCAGAATATCGTGTCCCTAATCAACACACTAGATAGCTCATTCACATATTCATATGGTTATATAAGGTTTGAAAACAGAGAATTCTTAAAACTCATTATTACCGGGCAATCAACAAATGAGACATGCCTCAGTAGTTTCATCTCGCACTTCTCGTGATCAGGGACATCACAAGTTGGGGTGTCTTCTTTCCCACTTCCAAAAGACCTATAGTTAAACATGTTATCAAGTTGCTACGTAACATTATTATTATTCAGAAGAAGATTGAAACAAGAAGAGCAAGAACTCACCTGTAGCACACTGGTCTAGGGCACTTGTCACATTTGTAAATCTTGGCATTTGCATAACCAAGTTTAATGGTAATGTTACGCTCCAATTCACTCTTAAATTTGACAGTGTGCACACCGGAAATAGCTTTCACAATTGTCGATTTCCCGTGAGCGACATGGCCAATGGTTCCTGAGATTTATTGCACAATAATATATATCTTTAGCTTTCAATGCACATCTCAGTTTCTTTAACATCAAAACTCAATAAAACTTAAAACAAAACATAAAAACTTTGGTGTCTTACCAATGTTAATGGTGGCTTGGCGAGAAATGACCTCAGGAGAGAGAGGATGTAGCTGAGTGACATCAAGTTTACCTAGATCTTGTTCAGCTAAGCCCTTGTTCTTGGACATCGCGACAGATTTTATCCAACTAAACACTGTCGGAATCAAAAGCAAAATTCACAAGCTTAGCACTAGTTGATTAGATCCAACACAATAACACAAGACGACGTTGTTCCAAATTAGGGTTTCTACACAACTAGTTTCGATTCTCAATCATCAAGAAACGAATTAAAGTGATCAATCTCTTTCACTTGAGTTATCTTAAAACGATTAACACAAACCTGAAGGTGGTAAAGATAGCTTGAACTAGTTTTCTTGGAGAGCCTTCAGAGGAGGAGCTTGCCGTTGAAGTTTGTTTTTTTTGGTTTGATAAGGTGGCACAAGAGGTAGGGTTTTTAATCGTAACGCTTATCTGTTTTTCTTTCTTGTCTTTTTTGCTGACCCTTTTTTCAATATGTCAATAAAAAAGAAATTTATGATTAGATTTCTAGGAAAATATATTTCCCAAAATTGTCTTTTTTTTTTTTTTTTTTTCCTACTTTGATTGTTTTATTTACCTTTTTTTAATAGGAAAATTTGTGTAAGAACCTTTGCAAATATAATTCACAAAACAGCACAATTTTGAAGCATCTGTGAGGTTGAGGTATACGAGCAAGTCTAACGGTGGAAGCAAAAAAAGTAATCATCAAAGCTGATTTCAATACAATTGATAATGATCGCTTATAGTAAAAAGGTCAAGGGATGAAAAGTTGCAGCATGCTACCATCTCTAATTGATGATTTAAGCCCAATTGTTTTGATGAGAAATCGTAAAAGCTTTAAAACCCTCAAGGAAACTAAGGAAAGTGTACCTGATGCAGAGGGGTATAGTACTATCATTAGCCTACGTCAATGCGGCTCTGCAAACTTTGCAAGCATTCCTCCTGCAAGTTCCAAAATAGGGTGGAAGTAATTGGATACCTGGATATAGTTGTAGCCAGATAAATGACAAACACTGTTATGTTATTGTAGTGAACTGGAACAGCGGAAAAATGAGTACCTACCTGAGCAGGTGTTAGAGATCAAACGTGGAATTTGCGTCACTATCTCTTCTCTGAGCACAGACACAGGATAGACCCCCTGCCTAACCAAGCTGTTGATGGCACAGCCTCAGCTGTAAGTAAGCAAATTAGAGTGGCATCAAAATGGAGCTTCAAATGATTTTCAAGAAATTGATTGAATGTATATAGTAAGTATAAACCCGCTACTCTAAATCTCTAACACATACAACTCCCACTAGGCATCAGAAGTCTACAATACCACCACACACATATACTAAGGTTTATTAAACTGGAATCTTAGTTAAAGATGAAAGTTAAAGCATCTAAAATAAGTGAATTAGTACCAAAACCCTATAAAAAAAAAAGCTGAATAAATCAATAACATAGAATCCAGAAACCAAGCAATGCGCTAAAAAAAAAACTCATTTAGTATGAAACACAGAAAAAAAAAAAAAAAAAAANAAATGCAACCGCAAGAGGAAGATAGATAAGAGAGACTGAGGAGATGCAGAAACGTTTATCAATATGAATCACTTAAGAGAGATGAAATTACTTAGAGATGATGGATTGTAAACGGTTCGTCGTTCGAGACCCAGAGAAATCGTCCTGACAGCTACGAACGAGCCTTCTCTATCATCCATCTCTCACAATTTCGCTCCTCCGATTTCTCACCTTAGAAGCTTCCCATCTGTTGTACGAGCAATCGAATAGCTTCAATCAGCAATCGAATATGAAAATCTAAGCAAAATCAAACCCATCGGAACCTGATTTGATTCGCCTATTTCTCCTAACATCAATTTCTCTATTCGTTCAATCCTAATTTCTTCACATCAATTAACCCTAATGCATGAATCTCTACAATTGAAATCAGATAAATTCTTACCAAGAGATACAGAGAGATTCTTGAACCAAACAATCGGAGATTTGGCCAACTTGAATCTCCGATTTGGTGAACTTCTGAATTGATGAACCAAACTCGCCGTAGTGCCACCGTCGGTGGAGATTATGATAGAGACGGTGATAGACGAGTTTCCCACCGTTTCTCCTCTAAATTCGACGGTCTCCGGCCTTTCGCCGTTCGTTTGTCACGGTTGAGAGAGGGAAAGAGAAAAAGAGAGAGAGAGCGTAACAGGAACCGAAATAAAAGAATTTGTTTGTTTTTTTTTCCCAAGCCAATAAGATGATGACACACTATCGATCCTAAGAGTATCTAAAACACCTAAATTTAGCAACGATTTTTAACAAAACTTTAGCTGATTGTGCTCAGATAAGACCCCTGCCTAATCAGTTTTAACAAAACTAGCTTGGCTCAACTCTCGATATAGGCTTCTTACACGAGATCGGTTGGTTCGATGGGGCTTTACGGTTCCATCTACCTGTCTTCTTTGTAACTGTGTGGATGAATTTCGGCAACACTTGTTTTTTGATTGCTCCTATGCAAAAGAGGTTTGGCATCATTTCACTGGTAAAGTCCATCTTTCTCCTCCTTCTACCTTTGAAGTTGGAGTCAGATGGTTGAAGAATCCATGTAGGGATACAAACATTACTTAGGATTCTTCGACTTCTTTACCAAGCCTCAGTGTACTCTACCTGGAAGGAGCGCAAGAACATCATTCGAGCTCATCTTGGTCACCTAACGCTCAAACAAAGGATTTCCAATCTGGCTGATTCTCTCTTGGTTACTTGGTTTCGTTTCTTCCTCTAATCTTTCTTTTATGGTATTCTGTTTAAGTATGTAGGTGTTACTCTATTGGAGGCATTGATTGTAATCTCTCCCCTTTAAAGTTAATGAAAAGGACATGTGGTAAAAAAAAAAAAACCTGATTCACTTGTTTGTTACTTCGTTTTATGTTGCATAATAATTTTTTTTTCTAGTGTCGACCACATGACGAAATATTCAAAAGAATGTAGTATATTATTGTTATTATTAGTGCCACAACTTTCTCAATTGGAATAATTTTAGAATATTCAGATATTCTGAAAGTTTGTTTTTTGTCAAATGTTAAGACAGCTTGAAAGTTGAATTAGTGTAGATTTTCCTTATTCCCTACCTTTTTTGTACTATTACTTACCACTAGTTACAAACGTACAATTATTAATTATAAAATACTTACTGTGTAGAAGTAGAAACACATTTGTAACAAAATGAAAATTTCGAAATGATTCGGAAAATTACCAAATATGTTTTTTTGTTAATAAAAGAGAACTCACACTCAATGTCTTCTAGTTCATAAAATATCTTAGACCCCACTTTTTTTAGCAGCCACCAGATTTTGTTCTTCCTCTACCACATAAAAATGTTTACATCGACCAAAAGTTTTGATATATCTTGGTCACAAAACAGTACATTGGTGAAATCATTTGTTTTTTTTTCTTTTTTCCTAAAACATCATGCAATGGAGAAAACAGTAAATGATGTTTTTTTGGTTTCTTTTATTCTAACAATTTTATACTATATCAACCAATACTGCAAGAAAAAGAAAAAACAAAAAAAGCAATGAGGAAATTTAGGTGAGAATTAAGACAAAAGTACATAGAAATAGAAGTGTAGCTTTCAGTGACCCCTTCCTAATTCCTGAGTGGGCAATACCAAACGTGGGGCTCCATTCTGTGGAAGATCCACTAAACTTCAAAACTATTCACTTGTGTAAAGACCACTCTTTCTAACCATAATAATAATAATAATTTTGTTTTTATTTGTTGGAATAATATTTCCACATATACAAAAAAGAAACCAGTAATGCAGTGAAATAATAGGAAACAAGTCATCTAATTATATACAGACTTATTTAATTAATTGTATCCAACTATCCATATCATATTCACCTAATGAAACCATATCTGAATATAATAATGGGCATTAGATCTTATTCTATTCTAACAATATATAATTTAATTAATTCCTTTGCTTTGGTTTTCCAAATATACCATGATTTTCTTGCTATTCTAGAGACCTAAGATAAAGTTAAAAAAATCTCCTTTAACATTTACTCAAATACAAGATCCCTACATCTTAATTACATAAAGTAATGTAATTAACCATTAAAATTGTGATTATTACAAATCTTTGAAAAGTTAGTAACTTAATCTTATTCTTAATGAAAATTATCCTAAAATAATAGAACTTTTACAAAGCATTTTATCAGTCACTTTCAAAATGTCAAAACTTAAATGCTTTCCACTAAAACAAAGAATCTCTCAAACAAAAAGATCTAGAAAGTGGTAGTTTTATGACGTCACAATAAAATCCAACCGTGTAAAAATTTAAAATTTTTATTTCTTTAAATAATTAATTCACACGTTTTTGTGCGCTGTCTTCGAAATTTAACATTTAATAAATAAAATAAAAAAGACAAAACAGACACAGAAAATACAAACTGTCAACGAAGATTTTTATATTGCTTGATTTCAAAATCTCTCTCTCTCTCTCTCTCAGAGAAGAAGAAGAAGAAGAAATAAAAATCCAATTTTTATTATCTGGGTTTTCGAATATTCCTTTGTTTTCTCCAATCAGAGACCGTAAAGTAATCAACTTTTTTGTTCTCGTCGTCTTCTCCGGCGAGACCAATGGACTCTCCGGTGTCAAAATCCGATGCGTCGAAAGAGAAATTCGTGGGTTCACCACGGCCATCAACAACAACGCCGGCTGATTCAAAGGCGATGAGAGGTTGTGGACTCTCTAATCTGACATGGGTTGGTGTTGATAAAGTTGAGCTTCGTCAGAGGCTTATGATGCCTGAGTATCTCCGTCTAGCTATGCGTGACTGTATCAAACGGAAAGATTCAACGGCCATTCCTGATCATTTGCTTCTTCCTGGTGGTGCTGTTGCTGATATGGCTCCTCATGCCCCAATGGTTGTTTTCATTAACCCCAAATCTGGTGGTCGTCATGGTCCTGTGCTTAAAGAGAGGCTTCAACTCTTGATGAGCGAAGAACAGGTTCTTGTTCTCTCTCTCAGTATCTTTAGAGAGTGTCTGTGTTTTTGATTTGAGTTTTTAGTGTTCTGTTTTGATCAGATCTTATGTTCTTCATGTATCAATTGGGGAATACTAATTAAAGTCTCTGGCTTTTTTTAAGTTTATGTATTCATGCCTAGCTGATGTGTTAGATCTAGTGCTTTGTTGTGAATTTGGAAGGATGAGTTTAGCTCAAAGATCTAGTCTTTTGGAAATTCTTGAGTTGATGTTGTTGTTTTGGAGTTGTTGATATTGGAACTTGGTGATGATTCTACAGGTGTTTGACCTTACGGAAGTGAAGCCTCATGAGTTTGTTCGATACGGGTTGGCGTGTTTGGAGACAGTGGCAGCGAAAGGAGATGAATGTGCTAAAGAATGCAGAGCAAGGTTGAGGATTATGGTGAGTACTGAGTATACACAACATTATATTTTTAATCTCATGGTCTTTACGTTTTTAGCTATTAGAAATGTGAAAATGGAATTTGGTTCGGTAGGTTGCAGGTGGTGATGGTACTGTTGGTTGGGTTCTTGGAGCTCTTGGAGAGCTTAATAAAGAAGGGAAGTTACCTATTCCTCCTGTTGGCGTTATCCCTCTCGGTACAGGGAATGATCTCTCTAGAAGTTTTGGTTGGGTGAGTGAATCTTTTGTTCTCTCTTATGTTCCCGTGACAAGTTTCTTGCATTGCCATTGAATATGTTTTCTTCAGGGTGGTTCGTTCCCTTTTGCATGGAGATCCGCTATTAAAAGAACACTCCATCGTGCAAGTATGGGTCCAGTTGCTCGACTAGACAGGTAAAAAAGTCTTATTTTACCCCAAACAGTTAAGCTTTTTAATTCTATTAGCCGTGTTGTAAAAATGTGTGTTAATTTTGTTATATGGTGTTGCAGCTGGAAGATTTTAGTGTCAATGCCATCTGGAGAAGTCGTGGATCCTCCTTATTCTTTAAAACCCGCCGAGGACAATGAACTTGATCAGGTTTAGCTCATTGAATCATCAGCATGTGCTTTTGTAAATTGTCATGATCTAGTAATGACCAAGGCTTTTCTTGTGGTTTCAGGGTTTGGACGCGGGAATAGACGCACCTCCACTGGCAAAGTCTTATGAAGGCGTTTTCTACAATTACTTGAGCATAGGTTTGATGGACTTTTCGTTTTGATAACCATAACACAAATTCACAATTATTTCTGTGACCAGATTCTAGTGTTTGTCGGGGTTGTTTAGGTATGGATGCTCAAGTTGCATATGGCTTCCACCATCTTCGCAACACTAAACCATATCTTGCTCAAGGCCCTATTACAAATAAGGTCTGCTTATTATATCTTCATCCAAACTTGAGTCTCATTCGTTGTCTTTGTCTCTAAGAAACGAGATTATTAACCACACAACATTTGTTTTTGGCAGATTATTTATTCAGGTTTTGGTTGCACTCAGGGTTGGTTTTGCACGCCTTGTGTCAATGATCCAGGTTTAAGGTTCGCTGGCTGTGTTCTTGAACATGTTTGTAAGTTTCTGCTTAAAGCTCTTCAATATGTTCTTGACACCTTATTTGTACTATCTGAATTTGCAGGGGACTTAGGAACATAATGAAAATACACATCAAAAAAGCCAACTGTGCTGATTGGGAGGAGATTGCAGTCCCCAAAAAGTAAGAAAATACTTCTCATTGTATATGATTTTTTACCTATTATCTATGATCTCTTTGCTTAACCTCAATGCACGGATTTTTCTTGTAGTGTGAGATCAATTGTGGCATTGAATCTTCACAGCTATGGAAGTGGAAGCCATCCGTGGGGTAATCTAAAGCCGGACTATCTAGAGAAGGTATTGTTTTCTGTTTTATTTCATGGTAAACGTTTTCTGATGCTAACTCGAATGGTTTATCGGTTTTTTGTCCAGAGAGGATTTGTGGAAGCACATTGTGATGATGGTTTGATAGAGATTTTTGGTTTTAAACAAGGATGGCACGCGTCATTTGTAATGGCTGAGCTCATTTCTGCCATACACATAGCTCAGGTAAACTTACAAAACACTGGTCAATGTAGAATCTTTTGGCCATGAGAGTTTGACTGAAAAGGTTCCATTTTTGGTGATCATTGGCAGGCTGCTGCGGTAAGATTTGAGCTAAGAGGAGGTGACTGGAGAGACGCGTTCTTGCAAATGGATGGTGAGCCATGGAAGCAACCAATGAGCACAGAGTACTCAACATTTGTGGAGATCAAGAAAGTTCCTTTTCAATCTTTAATGATAAATAATGAATGAATTTGAGAGATTCAAAAGCTGGATTCTTTGTACAAAGCTAATTGTTTTGTATTTGGATTTGATTCAGTTTAGTCATAGATATAGTCTAAGCTTTTTAGTCATCTTCTTTTTAAAAAAAAAAAGAATTGAAGAATTGTGACTTTTGATTATTTCTGCTTGTTGGTTTTGTATATTTCTGTGTTGTGAGGAATGAAGTTTGTTTATTATTAATATGAATTGCGAGATTATATTTGGTCATGATTCATTATTTGTATATTTGTGAGATTCATTATTTGTAAACTAGATTTGACCAGCACGTGCAGAATTGATTTCAAAAACTAAGTTTACTGTCATGTATGCAATATTTTATATATGTATGAGATAATACTTGTAAACAGGAATCTTAGTAACATTCATAATGTGAATTTGTATCAGTTTAGTAATCGATTTGTTTTTAATTCAGTTTATACAAAGAGAATAATNAATGGCTGAGCTCATTTCTGCCATACACATAGCTCAGGTAAACTTACAAAACACTGGTCAATGTAGAATCTTTTGGCCATGAGAGTTTGACTGAAAAGGTTCCATTTTTGGTGATCATTGGCAGGCTGCTGCGGTAAGATTTGAGCTAAGAGGAGGTGACTGGAGAGACGCGTTCTTGCAAATGGATGGTGAGCCATGGAAGCAACCAATGAGCACAGAGTACTCAACATTTGTGGAGATCAAGAAAGTTCCTTTTCAATCTTTAATGATAAATAATGAATGAATTTGAGAGATTCAAAAGCTGGATTCTTTGTACAAAGCTAATTGTTTTGTATTTGGATTTGATTCAGTTTAGTCATAGATATAGTCTAAGCTTTTTAGTCATCTTCTTTTTAAAAAAAAAAAGAATTGAAGAATTGTGACTTTTGATTATTTCTGCTTGTTGGTTTTGTATATTTCTGTGTTGTGAGGAATGAAGTTTGTTTATTATTAATATGAATTGCGAGATTATATTTGGTCATGATTCATTATTTGTATATTTGTGAGATTCATTATTTGTAAACTAGATTTGACCAGCACGTGCAGAATTGATTTCAAAAACTAAGTTTACTGTCATGTATGCAATATTTTATATATGTATGAGATAATACTTGTAAACAGGAATCTTAGTAACATTCATAATGTGAATTTGTATCAGTTTAGTAATCGATTTGTTTTTAATTCAGTTTATACAAAGAGAATAATCAAATTTATTTTTGTTAACAAAGCTACAACAACAGATCTAATTTCCTGTCACACCTAAGATCTAATCACACCTAAGATGATAAACAAAAAATTACCTCTGTTTCGTGTCCTCTCTTCCTACCATGCAATACTTATTCTATAGCCATATCAGAATTCGCACCATCATCTTTTATATACTGTACGTGCAGATACGCAACCCCCACACTGGCGTCCTAACCAATCCACTCTCAAATTTTTGTCTTTCCTTGATCTTGAATTCTTCGGTTTATGACATGCCCATTTGAGAGCTTGGTTTTGAAGGAAACCTAACATTAAGATTGTTACATATTTTGTTTAAGATTTATTCCCTAGATTTTGCATTATTTTTCAATTATGTTTTATTTAAAAAATCTTTAAAATGACTACAATATCTAAAACATATATTTAATTAGTGCCCATACCATATACATCAATATGTAAATAAATTCATTTAAAAATCTCATAGATTTTTAATAATTAAAATGATACAATAAAACAGTATAATAATGATTTCATCATATGAATTATTTCTATTACAACAAAGAGAATATAGAAATAGATTATAGAAAAATGCTTTATGTTACAAGAAAATATAACATAAATATCATACTGCTTTTAAATCTTAGAATATAATTAATCTTTTAGCTAAAACAAGAAATATTATAATATTTTTAGCTAAAGTAATAAATATTATAATATTTTGGTTTAACATAAAGTAATTTAATCTTTAATTTAAACTTTAAATGATAAAAAAAATGTAGAAGATGATGTTTTGGATTTGGTAAAATTACATATGTGGAAAAACTAGAAGGGCTACTTGTTATTCTTTCAAAGCTTGATTTTGAAGGAAACCTTTACTTAAAAAAAATAGAGCGCCACATGTGCTACGTGAGGTTGGCTTCTTTATGGAAATTATTTTATGAAAAAAAAAAAAAAACTAGAAAAACAAAGGTGGGTGTGTAATATATATATGGCTTGATCACGAGCAGTTTTAACAAGCGACCATCATGGAAGATTCACAACTCTCTCGGTCTGGCTCACTTAACGACCCTTCCTCTCATGCCGGGATCTACATAACAACCTTTCCTCTCAAACTCATCATCGAGATACTCTCGAGACTTCCGGCGAAATCTCTCATCCGATTCAAATCAGTGTCGAAGCTGTGGAATAGTATCATCCGTAGTAAAGATTTGACAGACGCGTTTCTGACTCGGTCAAGGGCTCGGCCTCGTCTCCTCTTCACTTTTCAACACTTGGAAACAGGGCAGAGTTTCATCTTCTCAGCCCCTGAACACGAGAAAGAGAAGGACAAGACGGTTGTCGCGAGACACGAGATGACGATCACGGATTTCGGCTTCTGCACCATCACATCTTCCCCCTACTACATCACATCTTCCCCTGTGAATGGCCTGGTATGTTGCACAAGTGGCTCAAGGATCGCTGTTTGTAATCCCACCACGAGACAGTGGTGTATACTGCCCCACGTCAAACCCGAAGGAAGAGTCATGCACGCACGTCTAGGGTACGATCCGGTGGGAGATGAATACAAAGTGTTGTGTGTGATGATGATGTGCAAACGCGGAAGAAGAGATATAAAACAGGAGCATCTCGTTTTCACACTGAGATCTGAGCAACAATTGACCTGGAGATATATCGACATCACGGGAGAGCCTTACACGGATGTACAAGGCGGAATCTGCATCAATGGCGCTATATACTACAAAGTTGGACACACAAAGATAGCTAGATTCGATATTAGACGGGAGAGGATTATGTTTATTGAAGTACCCAAAGACGATATCACAAGTTGGGTTTCTACAAATCACCAAGGAAAGTTTGGAGGAATAGAGTATGATGATAACTTGTACGAGATGATGCGAGTTTGGATTCAAGAGAAAGAAAGATTTGTGGAATAAGAGGACGACTTGCGTTGTGCCTTGTGAGTGGGGAGACTTGTTTAGAGAGAAGAGACTATCTTCTCCGGGAGAGATTCATACCGGAGAAATTATGTTGGTCTCTCACCGGTTAGAATCATCTAAGCCTATCTCTGTTTTCTATTGCGATGTGATCCAAGAGAGTTTCAGGCGTGCGCATGTCAAAGGAATCGCCGATTATGAGTTTAGACGTACCCATGGAATTGGTATGCTTGATCATGATATCTTGTGTTTTCCAGGTTACATTGAGAATATTGAGAGCATTGCCATTGGTAATACTCTGGAAATTGGTTTTGAAATAATATTTTAATCTAATTATATTATTTAATTTAAATTTTGTTTGTTTTTTAAAAATCAGCCAACCAGATTATGATACATATTAAGAAAGAGATCTGAAAGGGTCTCTATCTACAAATCACTGCAAAGACATTATATCTCATCTCTCTCTCTCCTCAACTGTTTATTATTTTTTTTTGTTTTGACACTCATCAAAAGATGACCAATGACCATGCTCTGAGGACACTGGGAATATCTTCTTCCTATGAACAAAAGCTCTTCATAGCTCACCAATAATCTTGACTTTATTTATTTATTTATTATTATTACTATCATTTTCATATATTTCTTCTGCATGGTTTGTTCTTATCGTTCTTTTTCCCTTTCTTTTAATGAATGTAAAACTTATTCAACCAAAAAACCATTCATCCAAACCAAATTAAAAAGAGTAGTCATCTCCTTGAGCGAAACCAATCCTTGTAGTTTACGAGGATTCAGGTTCTTGCTAGAGAGGATATTTGATTGCGAATGAGGGGATCGATGAACTTGATCAATTGTAACCGTGTTTTCTTGAAACAACTCACTTTATTAATTGACCTCATGGATTTTTTCCCTTATACCAAATTCCTTAGATGGTTATCACTATATATTGTCTTCCTCTTTTACACGCTCTCTTCTCTTTCTTCTTCAACACCTTGAAAACCAAACATATCAAAGGAAGGATCGGAGTCCAACAATCAAACAAAACATCAAAAATAGATTGTTTTAAAATATGCATTGTTCTAGTGGTCAAACAATGCATCTTCCACAACATCTGTATTAAAAGACATGGGATAGAGTTTTCAGAACATCATAAATTTTAACTACAGTACTAGCAAAATGTGTTTTCTGGCTAAAATTTGAATATAAATTTTTACAAAGATAAAGGGGTGCTGGCATGGAAAAAGATGAATTTCCTATATGAATTAAGTACTCGGTGAAAATGGAATACCTCACCGAGCGAGACATACTACATCATAATAACGAGGATATAGAATCAAAAATTAAGCTAATTGAGTATTTGATATGAGGGGCCAACAAGTTGGTTGAGGAGACCACGAAAGCAAGAAGAGTAATCAGCCGCACCTTCTAACAGGAATAATAAAAAAAAAAGAATTCAATGAAATGAAATACAAGAAAAATCCCTGAAACATTTTTGTTAATAGATTTGAATCTAGAAATATATACTTTATGCTTTTATATTGGTGGGATAGTTCAGAATAACTAATTTTCCACTTTTTTTTCTCACATTTTCACCTTATTTTCTACATTTTCTATGCATGAACACTTTTAGACTGTAAGTTTTAGTGGTTTTGTTTAGCCGGTTATTGTCGCATATTGGGCCAAAATTGTTATGGGGCCGAAATAACATTATGAAAGTTTAAGAGGACCAATAACGAATTTTAATAAAGATGTTGAAAATAGCACTTGCGGAAGACAAACGCAGTGAAGTCTTTGTTTTTTTTTTTGTTAGGGTTTTAGATTTCCTCTCTCAGAGATTTTTTTCTATTCTCCGAAAGCTTCAGAGGGATTTTTCAACGTCGGCAGCCATGGCGAGCACCAAAGTTCAAAGGATTATGACCCAGCCTATCGTACGTTTCTTCCTCTTCTTCGATTCCTTTTGCAATCCTTTTATCTCTTCGTTTACTGAAACCTAATTTTGGATTTTTTTTTTCCGGTGGCTTCGTGGCGGCTCCAGAACTTGATTTTTAGGTTTCTCCAAAGTGTAAGTTCTGATTTGCTTTTGGGATTAGGTTATATAAGTTCTTTCTTTTTGATTCGTGCTCTGGTCTTTTTGTATTTTTTGTGATGCAGAAAGCTAGGATCCAGATTTGGCTGTTTGAGCAGAAAGATTTGAGGATTGAAGGAAGAATCACTGTAAGTCATCTTATATTTGCTATGAATTTGTTGATGTTGAAGCATTATCATTAGTATGATGAGTTGATTAGATTCCTGGCTTTGGGTTTTTGGATATTGAGTTGCTTATGTATAATCTCCAGAAAGGTTGAATACATGAGCATTGTGACTATCTCTTTAATCTAGTCTTTAGGATAGATTCAATAGATTCGGGTATTGGACTTCACTTTTGTAATAGGTGAACGGATTTGTTGACATTGATAGATGTCACGGCTACTACTGCACAAAGCACTGATAAGAGTCTGTGTATAGAAGAGAAACTAGTTTGATTCTTAGGTTTGATCCACGCTTTATCCCGACTCAGACTGCATCTGTATTGCTATACTTGTACTCTTTTGGAGTTATAATTGAAGCTGTTCATAAGTTGAGTACATGTTAGTTCAGAGAACTTGAGATGTATGTTGTGTCATTCTCATTGGCTTTAAATTTTGGAGTTGCCTAGTTGAATTTGGTGGTTCCTTGTTTCAATTTGTTTTTGATATACTTTAAATTGTTCCCTGAAGTAAGATTCAAGCTTTTCTTAGGTTAGTTCCATTAAAATTCAGAGAAGCTTAGATTTGTGATGGTGTTTTCTCATTGCCATAAAACTTGGAGTTGTCTACTTGACTTTGGTTGTTCCTTGTTTCCATTTGTTTTGCTATACTTTTATTGTTCCCGGAGTTAAGATTGAAGCTTTTGTGAGGTTGATTCTGTGTTTATTAGGAGATGCTTGAGATTTGTGATTATGTCATTCTAATCGGTTTTAAACTTGGATATTTTTTTACTTGAATTTGGGTGTATTATTGATTCTTTGTTTCAATTACTCCGCTTTTGCAGGGTTTTGATGAATACATGAATCTGGTGTTGGATGAAGCTGAAGAAGTAAGCATCAAGAAGAACACCAGGAAACCACTTGGTGAGATTGATTATCCTGAACTCTCTCTCTCTCTCTTTTATAACAAGTCTCGTTACATTTCTTTATCTGTTTGCTTATGGTTCGATACCTTGTGTTTATACCTATTTTCAGGAAGGATTCTACTCAAAGGAGACAACATAACTCTGATGATGAACACGTAAGTAACACAATCTCTACTTTGTCCTTTCTCTTTTTGGTGTAGCAACTTGATTTGTCAGATTACAAGAAATTTAAACACAATCCTCCTTTCTATGTGAACAGGGTAAAGTGATGTCTGTCTAAACAAACTCTGTGGTGGATTCGTAGATCTCGGTTTTTCATTGACCTTCAAACTTATGTTAAATATGTGTTGAGTTCTTCCTCAGTTTAATTGGTACTTTGACTATGCTTTCTGTTCTTCTATGTCGTATTATATATTACAATGTAGTGAAACCTTTGAGATATTAAGGAGAGCTTGATCGAATCTAGTGGATTGGTTTAAACTTCCAAAGATGACCGTTTGTCCCTTTTGGTGTACTGTAATTCACTAATTTGGATTTTTCTTTACTTAAACGGCATTTATATTTTAGTTTTTTGAGTATTGTAATAGATGAAGTAGAATTGCTTGATAATTCGTCAAGATGATTTGACTAATCTTTGTTGCAACTTTTCGATCTATGTTTCTTCTGTTTAAATTTAGCTAAGATTTGCTTAAACATTAAAAAATAATTAAACCAATTTGATTTTGACTAAAAAATTGTATCACTTTTTGTTTGTTTGGTGAACCCGACCGAGTGTGGTCATTATTTTAATAGACCAATCAGAATAATCAATTAACATAGAGAAGGATTTTATACTAAAAATTTATAGGATTTAATTCTACTATATCTCTATCCCAAAAATTCTTTTCTATATTATCCACCTTTATTCTACGTACCTCTCTACTATTCTGATAATTCATAATCTCAGTTTTGCCCTTTGTTTAGTTTTGCATTATTTAAATAAAGTAAATGAATTTAAAAAAGAAAAAAACCATTGAACCTCTTTCCCCATCCGTACAACCCACGAAACACAAAATCTTCCACCATTGAACAACCATTGAAGCTTCATTGAAGCTCAATTGAAACTCGTTTTAGGTAATTTCTTGGTCTATTCAACTGTTTTTATTTAATTTCGATGTATTTGAAACTTGTTTATGGTGTAGATAGTGTTGATGTGTTCGATTTCTAATGTGTTCTAATTTGGGAATATTCTTAGATTTTTTATAAATTCATTTTTTTGTATGTTAATCTTGTTAATTCTCATTTGTTCAAGTCTATTAGAGGCATAGTACATTTATAATTTATGGACCTAGTGGCTGAATCAAGCTAGATAGAAATTGGATTAGATATTCTCTGTTTTCTCGTTTCTGCAGATGTAGGTACAACTACTATTAACTGATACAACTGGTACAACTAAAGGAAAACGAAAACTATTCTAATGTTAGTTTGAATTATATTTGCAGGGAGTAATGAATAATAATCTTCACACATTCATTCATTTTGATTATGGGGGAAATTATTTAAACAATGGAGATGAAATACAATAGATTTCAAGAGAAGATGTTAGGCATGCTCTTTTGATGAAAGCACCTATTGAGCAGGTTACTTATTCTGCATTGGTTGATAAAATATGCAAAAAGATGATGGTAGCTGCAGGGACGAAGATGAAGTTTAGCTACATTCCAGTTTCAGTGAATCCTAAAAAACCAATATATATCTTTGATGATGATGATCTTTTGTGTTCACTACAAGAAAACATGGAATTACCGACTACAAAAACAGTCACTATACAGTCGCTAACTACTTAGTCATGACTGATTGGCGACTGACATACGTAGTCGCTAAACAGTGCGTCGCTAAAAAAATCAGTCGCTAAAAAGTCGCCATGGAGCTACTAATTGGCGACTGATAATTGAGGTCGCTCGTCCCTCGCCAAACAGTTGCTAAATTTGCGACTGAATTGCAACGATTTAGCGACTGATATGGTTACTCATTTGCGACTGTTTTGGGCACTGTTTTGTTTACGTTTTGGTGACTGTTTTACGACTGTTTAATTATCATGTTTTTAAAAAAATTCTGGTAAAAATGCATTATTTGATTTTGTAATACCAAATCTGATTAAAAAAACTATAACTAAAACATAACAAACATGAAATTAAACAAAGACATAAGTACCATGTTTTTTACAAAAGTTGCAAAAGTTCCAAAAAACATCCAAATATCCAAGAGTGTTGCAAATATTACAAAAGTTTTCATAATCATGAGGGAACCTAACTTTGAAAATCAGCAGGGTTTGGGTCATTGGTTTGAGACTCGAGGAAGGCGACATAGTTTGGGTTAGTCTTGAGGAAGCTCACCAAGCGTGAGATCTTTGCTTGTTGCTCAGATGCAACCCGTAAAGCCTCAGCTGCAACCCGTGAAGCCTCTGCGTCACGCTCTGCTTGTAGAGCTGCTTGTTCCTCTATTTTGCGGTTAGCGTCTTCAAGCTATTGTTGCAGGGTTGTGAAAGTAGAAGAGCTTCCAGGATACTTCCGCTTCCCGTTGATGTAACTTCCTAGGCTTCCAACTCCAAAGTATGTTCCTCTATCATTTATGTAAGTAGAATCCATACACAAAACAGAGAGAAAAAGTTATTATAATTACTTAACAATAAAAAACTTAATAGCTTATTAGAAAGAAGCAAATTACCTGAAGAAAGAGCTCATCCTCCTCCTCGTGAGATAACTTTGATCGACGTGAAGTACCATCTGAAGACTCATCATTATCCTGAGCAGCCAACTTAGCTTCCCTTTTTTCTTATATGTCTCATGAACTGCTTGCGTTTTCTTATCCACAAAAGTACCATCTTTTTTGGTATGAGTCCTAAGAAAAACTTCAGGAATAGTTGGCGGTCTTCCCAATTCTACTTCCTGAAATGTTAGACAATGAAAAGGTTAGAAACCATTTGATGTCAAGTAATTAAACAATGAAAAGGTTATGATGTAACTCACCATCGCTTGTTCGATTTGTAAGTAAGACTTCGGCCCTGATATATGCTTGTGAGGGCCAAGACCATTACGGTCATACATTCGAGCTGCTGAAGTGGTTGCACTCTTTGCCATGGCTTCTTCTGTGTTCCAATAGTCAAACATTTCTTTCCAAAGAGTTCTCTCAATCCACCTCGGTTTCACTTCCTCTCGCTGAGCTGCTGCCTTGGAAACCATGTCTTTCATACGGTTTTGACAAATGCTATAGAACTTTGCTTGAACCACACCGGTTAGAGAGGGATCCCAGGTGTGTGTTTTCTACAAAAGAAGACTAGTGTTAGTGATAAAAAAAACCAAGAAAAAAAACAATAAATACAGAAATCAAATTAAAAGGAGTAGAAGTTTACCGCGAATTCCAAGAAGTAACCTTCTCTTCTTGCATTCGGAACACAACCCCAAGTGTAATATGGACCATCAAACTTGTTTGTAAACACTTTTTTAATCTTTCGGGTAAGTGATGACTTGTCTTTACCAAACCTTTAAACACAAACAAATCAGTAGTAAAATTCTAATCAAACACAAACAAATCGATCAATCCAAGTAAAATTCTAATCACAAACAAACACAAACAATCCAAAATTCTAAAAATTCTAATCACAAACAAACAACACACAATCAAATTCTAATCCAAAATCCACAATTCTAATCCAAATTCTTACCAAGTGGTTCCACGCTCTAACGAGGGAGAGAGGACAGTGGTATACTTCTCACGGCCTGGTTGGACAAGCATGTCATGTAAATAAGCGAGTACATCAGCTGGGAGATTTGATTCCCTTCCACCGTCATCCTCAGAATCAGCTTCTTCCTTATGTGAGTTTTGCGCTTGAGAACTGTGAAGTGATGCAGAAGCTGCTCGAGGTTGACCAGGTTGAGAAGAGGGTGGTCGATGAGACTATCGAGGTAGAGGAGACTGTCGAGGTAGAGGAGACTGTCGAGGTAGATTCGAGACTTGAGGAGATTGTCGATGATGATTCATGACTGACGGTTGAGGAGACTCTCGAAGTTGACTCAAGATTTCTGGTGGATTTGTCGCGGAGGCGAGAGGTTGAGGAAAAGGACGCCTGGTTGGAGCTTCGCCGGAAGGGGATGTTCCAGGAAAGCTCCTCGAGTGCTGGAACAGATTTGTCGGAGGTGGATAGTCTCGGTAAGAAGTTGTAGGTCTCGCTGGAGGCTGGAGGATTGGGACAGGAGTTCCCTGAGAATTAATCTCTGGATCTCGCTGGTTCGCCGGTGTGAAGGTATACTGGCTGGGAAGACTAGCGGGTCTTTGATTCGCCGTTTGTGAGGTTCCAGAGTTTAGAGGGGTTTCTTCTTCCTCCGCCTCTTTTCTTTACTCCAGCCATCAAGGTTTTACCGTTTCGTCTCGAAGAAGAAGAAACAATTGAGAAAAGAAATGTTGGGTTAGGGTTTTTTCGGGAAAGAAAACGAATAAGAAATGGGTTTTCGTGTTTTGTTACAGCCTAAATTTTGTTAAGGCCCAAATTAATTAAAGCAGTCGCTAAATAGTAGCTCTTTAGTCGCAATCTTTTAGCGACTGTCAAACTGGTCTCCAAATTAGTCGCAAATTGGCGACTACATTGCGACAATATGCATCAGTCTCCAATTAGAGTCTACTAGGCGACTGTTTTATTTTAATAGCCATTCAGTAGCAAAACCATCGCAATTCAGTCGCTAAATTTAGCGACTGTGTTTTTAGTCGCAAATTGCAGTCGGCAATTCCATGTTTTCTTGTAGTGGTTATCTAGAATGGAATCAAGCTGAATTTGATGTAATGCATGTGGAGCTGGATAAAGATGACGAACAACATCAACGGTGTGAACAAAATGGAGTTGGTGAAGCTTGTGAAGCTGGTGAAACGTGTGAAGCTGGTGGTGAAGCTTGTGAAGATGGTCAAGTTGCAGAAACTGGTAGAAGGAAGAGAAAAACTACTACTGGAAGCTTGTTTGATGTTTTCCGTGATTAATTTCTATATCACTTTGATATTTGTAACAGTTTTTGGTTGTAAGACTCGATTGTTCTGTTTTTTTGTTACAAAAGTGGTTTCTGCAGTTACAGTACAACTGACTGTAACATTTACAACTAGGGTACACCTACATTTGATTTAAAACTCAACAATTTTCATATTCGTGGTACAACTAAAGTACAACTATATATAACTTTGAACTTTATAAGTACTAAATTTTAAAATTCAACTAAATCCATCTATTTTCATGTTAGTAAATACAAAGAGAACAACTATTATGGTCAAAGTGACCATGTAAATTTTATGGTCACTTTGATTGTCCTACATAGAGCAAATATTCATAATGCTTTGATGATCACTTGGGTATTTTCATCCAAGTAATTATGTCAAAACATGTATATCAATTATTTTAGATATATTATCTTATGAAACTGTATAAAATGTATTATAATTAACTAATGTGAAAAGTACAACTATAAAAATTTAATTTATTGTATGGTATAACTGGTAATAAGGTAAAAGTAGTAAAGTACAACTATGTTTATGCTTGTACAACTATTAGTTTGAAGTACAATTACATGAAAAATTTGGTAAAGTATTATTATTTTCAAAACATGTGTTAAATGAGTTTCATATTAAAATAATTGTTTTCAAGACATATGGTAAATGAGTTTAATGAGATTCATTTTCATCCACATCAAATTCATTAATTTCAATTTAAAATTCATTTTTAAGATTTATTTTTAATCCATTTTCTACACAATTTATTTTTAATCTATTTTTTACACAATTTATTTTTAATCCATTTTTTACACAATTTCTATTTAATCAATTTTTTACACATTTTAAATAAATTTCAATAATCTATTTTATAAAACGGTCTCAGTTGTACCCAAAATATTCCAGTTGTACCCAAAATATTCCAGTTGTACCTAAAAATCTCAGTACCAAAAACATCCAAATACAATCCAACCAAATCCATTACCTAACAAGTACCAACCAAATCCATTACAAAATAAGCACACACAACTATGATTCACTTTGCAGGTTCATCTTTCTTCTTTCCCCTCTTTCCCTTTGTATACGAACTCTTCAAGTATTTTGAAGGTTGGCATGTTCTCTTCATCTTCTTAATACATGCCTGCAACTCCATTCACCACAAACCAACATATCCTATCTTTTTCCATACAAACCGTTCGAAGCAAAAGCAACCGCATACCCATATACTTGTGATTCTCCTCCCTATGCATGTGCCAAATATGATGAAATTGTGGGTGTAAACGAAACCAATCCTTTTCATCTTCCTCAAGGATTTTATCTAACTCCGCTATCGTTTTGTTCTCCTAGGACCTTGAGGATAACTTACAAAACTTTGTATAATTGGTTTGCTCTAAGTAGAAATCCAGAGCTATTGGTTGAGTTTCCTCATCATTATCCTACAAATCCAAAAACAATTGTGAATACTAGTTGTACCCATAGTTGTACAAGCAAACTTATTTGTACCAAAACACAAAGGTCTCTATTCCGCTACTATACAAAAATTCATCAACCAAAATTTCATTTTATTTACCTGTGGTAGCCAAGGAGGATTCAATTGTTCTTCGTTTGATGATGGTCGAGGAGGAGAATTTGCAACTGGCGGAGGAGGAGAGATTTCAAATGGTGAATGAGGGTCAAATCTCTTCATTCACCATTTGAAATCTCTCCTCCTCCGCCAGTTGCAAATTCTCCTCCTCGACCATCATCAAACGAAGAACAATTGAATCCTCCTTGGCTACCACAGGTAAATAAAATGAAATTTTGGTTGATGAATTTTTGTATAGTAGCGGAATAGAGACCTTTGTGTTTTGGTACAAATATTTCAGAGATTTGACCCTAATTTTGAATTTAAATCCAAATTTACAAACCCTAATTTCAGATGAGATTTAGAGGTTTACCTTTAAAAAAGAGAAGAAAATGAAAAAATATATCAGATTTGATGTGAGAAAAGAGATGATATGTTTGAGCAGAGAAGAAATAAGAAATCGCTCAGTTTCATCGGAGAAGAAAGAAGAAAATTTCAGGTTTCAATCGAAAAAAATAAAAGGATGGGATCCGGTTGTGGTGGATAATCCAAATAAAAGTTGGTTGGGTTGGTAATTAACAGAGTTTCTTAAAATTTTATAATTTTTGACCAATTTTTTGTTTAAACAAAAATAGAAAATAAATTAGGGGGAGATACAAGAAAATAAATTTTGGGATAGGGGTATAACAGATTTATATCCAAAATTTATATACAAAGTTAACAAAGAAATTCAGAAATCTATATGTTGAACTTTAACTTTTTCATTGCAATTAGATTTTTTTTTTATGTTCATGTAATCTGTATTATAAGTTTATAACCCATGTTGAAGCTTATCCTTAATCTTGCTATTGGTGAAATGATGTGGTTGTTGTACACTTGTACTATTATAATCCTTTTTATAAAAAAATAACAAATAATTGTTCTTTATACAAAACTAGCATAAAGAATTACTATTTAATTATCAACTTTAGAATATGGCATGTGCTAAAAATACATACACTAGCCGCCGGCCCGAGACTGTCGTCCAATAAGTAAGCAACAAAGTGACGGCAATTTAAAGCCTAGTGTAGTCTTGTCCGCACGGGATAATTGTCTTAAAATTACTAAAACAAGTCGAAGTACTCAACTAATCACAAAACTAGGCAAGTGCTTCAAGTAAAATTATTTTTTGATCTGTGTCCCATTAATTTTGATCTTCTTCTATCCAAAACACCATTTTTTGAGGTATTTTTCTCTCTCCTTCGAATCGAGTTTTCAAGTTTGTCTTCCGGTTTCTTGAAGAAGCTTAAGTATAAATCATAAGTCTTACTTGGTGGGTTTGATTTGTTGTGTTAAAGTTTCGATATATATATATATATATTTTTTTTGGTTTTTGAGTATTGAAAAAGAGAGATTGAGAGCTGGATTTGTGATTTCTGTTTTTATATGAGTTGGTGAAGTGTTTTACTTGCATCGTTCTTTACAGATCGGAGCTTCTAGCAGCGGAGAGAAATGCAGACAAGGTATATGGAGAGGACTAATAGTATGAGAGAGAAGAGAAAATTGGAAGAAGATGATAATCAGCAGCAGCAGCCTGAGCGTAAAAGGCCAGCTCTTGCAAGGTAATTTGTGTTTATGCTTTGTAATCTTAGAAGATGTCTGGATTTGTTGAATATGCAATTGATTGCAAGCGTCAGGGGATTTGTAGTCGTATGAATGAAAAAGGGGTTTTATGTATATTGATTGTCTGTGGATTTGAGAAAGTTATGTTTGTTATTTGCAGTGTAATTGTGGAAGCCTTGAAGATGGATAGTTTACAGAGGCTTTGTTCGTCTTTGGAACCGATTCTTCGCCGAGTGGTAAGCTTAGTAACGCTTGTTTACATGTCTTTTGAGTGTTTCTTTGTCTGGCTTACTGATTTGTCTTGTGAGCATTGTTAAACAGGTAAGTGAAGAGGTGGAGCGGGCATTGGCGAAACTAGGCCCTGCAAGACTTAATGATAGGTATATGACAGTTCTGGGGAAAGATAAAAAATTGGTGGTTGGAGTATTTGTATCTTTTTTTCTTCTAACCCTTGAGTTCACAGGTCGTCTCCTAAGCGAATTGAAGGCATTGATGGAAGGAATTTGCAGTTGCAATTCAGGTCTAGATTGTCTGTTCCTTTGTTTACTGGAGGGAAGATAGAAGGGGAGCAAGGTGCTGCGATTCATGTTGTACTGTTGGATATGAACACTGGACATGTATTGACAGTAGGACCTGAAGCTTCTGCAAAGCTCGATGTTGTTGTGCTTGACGGTGATTTCAACACTGAAGATGATGAAGGTTGGACTGAAGAAGAATTTGAGGGTCATTTGGTGAAAGAGCGTCAAGGAAAGAGGCCTCTCTTGACCGGTGACGTGCAGGTGACGTTGAAAGAAGGTGTGGGAACACTAGGGGAACTTATCTTTACAGACAACTCGAGTTGGATAAGATGCAGAAAATTCAGGCTAGGTTTAAAGGTCTCTTCTGGTTACTGCGAGGGGATGCGTGTACGCGAGGCAAAGACAGAAGCTTTTACCGTGAAGGACCATCGTGGAGAGTGTAAGTTCTTACTTTCCCTTTGAAGTGGTTTTTGATATATCTGAATCTTTGTTTTTTCTTTTGATTAATGGTTCTTTTCTACAGTGTACAAGAAACATTATCCACCTGCTTTGGATGATGAGGTTTGGAGGTTGGAAAAGATTGGAAAGGACGGGGCTTTCCATAAGAAACTCAATAAAGCAGGAATCTACAATGTTAAAGAATTCTTGCGTCTTATGGTCAAAGATTCTCAGAAACTAAGGACTGTGAGTGCACGATTCCATTATCTAGTATCTTAGCAAGATGTTGAAATGGTCATCATGATGACTCTTACTTTTATCTTCAGATTCTTGGAAGTGGCATGTCAAACAGGATGTGGGAGACACTTGCAGAGCATTCCAAGACATGTGTTTTGAGTGAAATGCTTTATGTCTACTATCCAGAGGACTCAGTTGGTGTTGTGTTTAACAATATATACGAGTTTAGTGGTCTTATATCAGGGAAGCAGTATTACTCTGCTGATTCTCTTTCTGACAATCAAAAGGTATGGTTGTTGACTCTTCTGCTTCTTATAGATTTATTCATACTTGCTTCTGTCTATCATATAGTCGGAAAATAGTAAAAGGTTATATATAATGCAGGGTTACGTTGATGGACTGGTGAGGAAAGCCTATGAGAACTGGGATCAGGTTATTGAGTATGACAGCAAGTCACTTATGAACTTCAATCAAGTTGGCAAAACAGATGCTATAGATTACTCTATGCCAGTTTCAGTTCCAAGCCAACCATCTACATCTTATTCAGACGTAACTGTTGAAGGTAGAGGTTTCAGTAGCCACAAATATCAAAACTTTATTTTTCTTTTGGTGTGAACCGAATTTAACAGTCATTAATTGGGGGTTTTACAGCATCAGTGTACAACCAGAGTCCGGCTTCAAGTTTCCCGGGTCAGTCTCAGCTAGCTGATACTACTACATACATGCACTTTGGAAACTCTTCATATGCACCACAAGACCAGCTAATTAACAACACTCATGAGTCACAAAGCATGATTAATAGCAACGGTGGTGTGAGATTGGCGCTTGGTCCAGCAACAGGATCCCAAAACCAACAACTGGTTCAGCCTCCTCCTCCTGAGATTAACTCTTACAATGATTGGTCAAATACATGCAACAGAGGAGTTGATGGGTTCTTATCAGAGGAAGAGATTAGGGCTAGAAGTAACGAAATGCTAGAGAACGATGATATGCAGCAACTGTTGAGACTCTTTAGCATGAATGGTGGTGAGCAGCAAACACCAATGAACATGGGAGAAGATGGGTTTGGGTTCCACTCCTTTGGTGAGACGTCAATGGCTGATTACGAAGAGGACCGTTCAAACTCGGGAAAGGCTGTTGTGGGATGGCTAAAGATCAAAGCAGCCATGAGATGGGGGTTCTTCATTAGAAGGAAAGCTGCTCAGAGACGGGCACAGATTGTCCAACTTGATGACGACGACGAACAATAGGGTTCCGGAAGAAGGAAGAGAGACATAAATCTGAAGGTTTCATTCTGATGTTTAACAGTTTCCCAGAAACAAGAAGTCTTTTGTGTTGGTTTCCTTCTTCTTCATGTTGTATAGTAGAAAGCTTTGTTCTCTTCTTGTTTGTGCTTATTATATATGTAATCTCTCTTTACTTGACCAAGCAGCTTTCAAGAACTTAAAAACAAAACCTGATGTAATTCTATTGCATAATTTCTCTGTTGTGTTTCTTTGGGTATGTTTGATAATATTTATTTAGAAATTTTGGGGATTTCATCTTCTTTAGCTCCCTGTAAAAAGAGGATAGCTTCAAGAAATATGTATCATTGAAATTTAAATCATCAAACAAAAATTCCAAAGACACACATGAAAAATAATGTTTGTTTTCTTTCCTTTAAAAAGAAACAAAACATTGCAATTTTCTAATTTAAAAACAAATAGTATTATTTTTGTATCCTTCATTGCCGTTTTTGACATTTTTTTAAATAACATTTTTCTTGAATAATACAATCTACAATATTTAATATTCTTTCTGTTCTGATATAGAAACTGTTTTAGTTTTTTTTTTTTCTTTGTTTCATATTATTAGATTTTCTCAAATTCTTATGCACAATTTATATTAATTTGATAATTTATGACTATTTAATATCTATATGTTATGTAATATTTTTTCTATTGGTTGAATTGTTATAAATACTTTTAGCAAATAAAAAAACTGAATATAAATTGAGACAGAGAAATATTAAATTGATAAAATAGATTGAAAATTCATTATTGTAACAAAATAAAATATGAACCTAAATATAATAATAATAAAAGTCCTATCTCTCTTAATCTTCACATCAATTCCTTCAACTTTTTGACGAAAACAGTATCGCCGATTAGTGAGTTCCAAAAACTTTCCGACCTAAAATATTTTAATGTTTCCCTTATTTTGATTTTTATCTGCTATTCCTAAGAATCTTGTGATTTTGTTCATCAAGAGAGAGAGGAAAAAAAAAAACAATGTTGGACTTAGAAAAATTAGCTAATTTTGTTTTTAGGGATTTTCAGGAAAATAGAAATCATATTGCGTACCATGTGTTCGATGTAATGATTGAAAAAGATTTACTCTTTGCTGTTTGAAAGGAGCTCAATTGTGGTAATTGTTAGGTTTTAGAGGAAGCGAAAGCCAGAAAAAAACAAAATACGACAAAACTTGATAATTCTGGCAACTTGATTCAATGGAAGAAGACGAGGATCAGTTTCTTTTGAGTAGCTTAGGTGTGACTTCGGCTAATCCTGAAGATTTAGAACAGAGATTCTCGATGAGGTAATATATTTTCTTGTTGAAGGGTTTAGGATTTTATGCAAATTTGTAACTAAAGGTTTGTTATCATATATATATATATACTCTTTGGTTAGGCAACGAAGAAACTAGATCACGATGAAGGTGGGAGTGTGGAGGAGCAGTCTATCAAGAAGAAGCTTGAAGGAAGCAATCAGATTCCATCCAGCCAGAACGAGCTTTTGAATAAACTGAGGGCTGTTAAGTTTGAGATTGATGCTGTTGCTTCAACTGTTGAGCGTGTGGATGAGGTTGCAGATGAAAATGGGTTATTACAGAAACATGATGATGAATCAGATGTTCAGGGGTTGCATAGTGGTTCTGTACTACAGCATGCCCTTGCCACAGACCGTCTAAGGAGTCTTAAGAAGAGAAAAGTTCAACTAGAAGAAGAGTTTGCTGCTCTACATGGTCAGAGTGCGTCTACTAGTAGTGCTGATCGAGATAATCTTCTGCGAGAACTGGTGAAGGAGAAGAAGACGAAGAAGCCTAGTCTCAAGAGGAAATTGATAGAGACTGGGAAACCAAGCAGAAGAGAAGGGAAGAAGGTGAAAGTTGTCTCCTTTCATGAGGATACAGATTTTGATGCTATTTTCGAAGCAGCTTCAGCAGTTTTTGTTGAAACGGTATGTCCACCTTGTCTTCTAATGGTTTATATAATTCACTGTGAGATTATGCTCTTTATATGTAGGTCTACTGGGTGTGGACAATGCATATATGATAAGACAGTGACTAATTTCAAAGGTATTCCTGTCTAGGAAAGAGATGAATTGGTGAGAAAAGGAATTTTGACTCCGTTTCACAAGCTTGACGGTTTTGAACGCCGACTTCAACAACCTGGACCGTCAAACTCGCGCAACCTACCTGAAGGAGACCACGAAAATGAGGACTCTGGAAGTATTGATAGAGCTGTCCAATCAATGTCGCTGGCTGCAAAGGCTCGCCCTACAACCAAGCTACTTGATGCACAAGACTTGCCAAAGCTTGAACCAAACCCTGCTCCTTTTAGAAGGCTAAGAAAGCTTTACAAGACTCATGATTCTTCGGATAATGAAGTAAAGCTGGGAAGAAGAGCAAAAAGAAGCGGCCTTTGCCTGAAAGGAAATGGAGAAAGCGAATCTCTCGTGAAGACTCTAGTCTTCAAGAAACTGGTATGACTGATTCTAATGGAAACTATACGTATTTACAGGTTGCTGTTTGGGACCTTTAATTAAATTTAATGGCATTTAATTGGAGCGAATGCGTTTGGAAAAGTTAAGGTAGTGATATAAAATCTTCCATGTTTAGATATTACATGTTATGAATGCATTAGTTTGAAGTGATAAATCTTAACAGTTTCTACCAGTGTTAAGCATATGCTATTTTTTCTCACTTGCTTTATGTGAAGTTGCAGTTTTGATGTTGATTTTCATTGCAATGTTTCAGAAGATGGAGGGAGAATCTTGGCCACTTCCAGTTGTGAGGAAGAAGACCTAGATGATCTTGATGATGCAGATGACAACGAAACATCTTCTATACAGCTTGAAGGTGGATTAAACATTCCTCAAAGCATATTTCGTAATCTTTTTGAGTACCAAAGAGTAGGGGTGCAATGGCTTTGGGAACTTCACTGCCAAAGGGCGGGTGGCATTATCGGGGACGAGATGGGTCTTGGTAAAACTGTGCAAGTCTTATCTTTTCTTGGATCCTTGCATTTCAGTAAGATGTACAAACCAAGTATTATCATATGCCCTGTTACGCTATTGCGTCAATGGAGAAGAGAAGCACAGAAATGGTATCCAGATTTTCACGTGGAACTACTCCATGACTCAGCAAAAGATTCTGGGAATGGCAAAGGACAAGGCAAGGCCTCTGAAAGCGATTACGACAGTGAGTGTTCAGTCGATAGTGATCATGAGCAAAAAAAGTCCAAGAAAACCAAGAAATGGGATTCTTTGATAAACCGGGTTCTAAATTCTGAGTCGGGGCTCCTCATCACCACGTATGAGCAATTGAGGCTGCAGGGTGAGAAGCTGCTCAATATTGAATGGGGTTATGCAGTATTGGACGAAGGCCATCGGATCCGGAACCCAAATTCTGATATCACTTTGGTGTGCAAACAGTTACAGACCGTCCATCGAATAATTATGACTGGGGCACCAATCCAAAATAAACTAACAGAACTCTGGTCCTTGTTCGATTTTGTTTTCCCGGGTAAACTGGGTGTCCTGCCCGTGTTTGAAGCAGAGTTTTCTGTTCCCATAACAGTGGGTGGCTATGCAAATGCTTCTCCCTTACAAGTGTCGACTGCCTATAGGTAATTAATTACCTGGTTGTTCTTTCGAATCATGTAGTTATCTCGTCACATTTTGTGTTCTAACAATTCTTGACAATGTGCAGGTGTGCTGTTGTTCTTCGTGATATGATCATGCCTTACCTCCTCCGCCGCATGAAGGCCGATGTGAACGCACATCTTACAAAAAAGACTGAACACGTTCTCTTTTGCAGCCTCACTGTGGAGCAGCGATCTACCTACAGGGCGTTCCTTGCGAGCTCCGAAGTAGAAGAGATTTTTGATGGCAACAAGAATTCGCTTTATGGGATGATGTGATGCGTAAGATATGCAACCACCCTGATCTATTTGAGAGAGAACATTCTCATCAGAACCCCGATTATGGGAACCCAGAACGCAGTGGGAAGATGAAGGTTGTTGCAGAAGTGCTTAAGGTCTGGAAACAGCAAGGACACCGCGTTCTTCTGTTTTCACAGACTCAGCAAATGCTGGACATCCTCGAGAGCTTCTTGGTTGCAAACGAGTATAGTTACCGGAGGATGGATGGTCTTACACCAGTGAAACAGAGAATGGCTTTAATTGATGAGTTTAATAATTCAGATGATGTGTTTGTTTTCGTTCTGACGACGAAGGTGGGTGGTTTGGGAACAAATTTGACTGGCGCGAACAGGGTCATTATTTTTGACCCGGATTGGAACCCCTCAAATGATATGCAGGTAAGTTTTGCTTTCAAATGTCACAGATTCAGTGTTCGAAAATCCTGCCATGGCCTTAAATAACAGTCAATTTTCCGCTTTGTTGGTCAGGCTAGGGAACGTGCATGGCGTATTGGGCAGAAGAAGGATGTTACCATTTACAGATTGATCACTCGAGGCACAATTGAGGAGAAGGTATATCATAGACAGATTTATAAACATTTTCTCACCAATAAGATCTTGAAGAATCCGCAACAGAGAAGATTCTTCAAAGCTCGGGATATGAAAGATCTTTTCATCCTGAAAGATGATGGCGATAGCAACGCCTCCACGGAAACCTCTAACATCTTCAGTCAGCTGGCTGAAGAGATAAGCATCGTAGGAGTTCAATCAGACAAGAAATCTGAAGCTACTACACAACTTTCTCTTCACAATACTGCAGAGGGATCCTCAGAGCAAGCAGATGTGGATACGACTGATAAAACTGGTGAAGCCATGGATGAAGAGACAAATATCTTAAAGAGTCTCTTTCACGCACATGGAATACATGTAAGTACGTTGATTATTGCTCATCGAAGTTTCTTCTCCGACTTACTTTTACTAAATTTCCAATTGGCTTCACTCGCCCACAATTATTAACACAGAGTGCTGTGAATCACGACGCCATTATGAATGCAAACGACGAGGAAGAGAAGATGAGACTTGAACACCAAGCGTCTCAAGTGGCACGAAGAGCTGCGGAAGCATTGCGGCAATCACGAATGCTGCGTAGCCGGGAAAGCATCTCAGTGCCCACATGGACGGGAAGATCTGGTTGTGCAGGTGCACCATCATCTGTACGGAGGAGATTTGGATCAACTGTCAATTCCCGGTTAACCCAGACTGGAGACAAACCATCAGTGATCAAGAACGGAATCAGTGCGGGTCTATCATCAGGAAAAGCACCATCTTCTGCAGAGCTTCTCAACAGAATCCGCGGAAGCAGAGAACAAGCCATTGGCGTTGGCAACGAGTCTTCATTACCGTCTTCTTCGGGTTCAAGCAGCAGAGTAGGTTCGTTGCAGCCCGAGGTCCTGATCAGACAGATATGTAGTTTTGTACAGAGAAAAGGTGGAAGTGCGGACACGACCAGCATCGTCAACCATTTCAGGGATAGCGTTTCTTGTGATGACAAGCCGTTGTTTAAGAATCTCTTGAGAGAAATTGCCACGCTTGAGAAGAACCAAAATAGATCGTTTTGGGTCCTCAAATCAGAGTATAAAGACTAATAAAAACAGAGGTTTTGGATGTCTCTACTGTTCCAGTCTGAAGATGGAGAAGGCGACATTAGTATCCCCTTATTCTTTATTACCAAGCTGACGCTTTTCTTAAATTTCTCCCTTTTTTTTTTTTTTTACCACCAAAGTCACTTTACACTTCCAATTCAAAGTGTACTTTTTTTTTTGTAACATATGATGCCAAAATATATAAAGGAGGAAAAATCTTAGTAGAGTTAACAAAACGGCCAATGTAGATTACACTCTGTAGTACCAAAGTTCATATCCAAGTCGTCTGCATCATCTACACACGTATCTGTTGAAAGTAGAGGTTCCATTAGCCTTATTATAGCCACAGTCTCAATTCTTTTTTCTAACCGAGCAAATGATTCTGAACCAATCGAGTTTGGTTTGATATGGTTATCAATTTAGAACCGGACTTCAGATTCTATGCGTTGATGATTCATCATCAAATATTTGGTGTCTGACTAAAATACCCTTATTACTGTGAAGATATACAAGAAACCCTATCTCTCTCTCTCTCTGTGATCAGATAACAACCACCACTCAGGAGAACATTATCGCCGGGGGGCATCTCCTCCATCACCGTCGTTCGTGCCTATCTTCGCTGCTGCCTTTGCTTCGCAGCGGTGAGTTTTATAATTTCTTGTATTCGCATTCGTCTTTTATGATCCTGCTTATTGTTATTTTGGTTATCTTCTTCAATCGGTGAACAATTTCACTTTTTGAAAAAATTGGGGAAAACTTAGAATTTACGTAAGATCTGTTGGTTAAAAGAAGCTGATATTGAGAAATTTTTTTATTATTTTTGGTTGATCTCGATCGATGGTTTGATGATCTGTAGCTGATAGTATTTTTTTTTTTTTTTTTTT
>NC_025685.1:21516638-21523825 GCF_000633955.1 Camelina sativa
GGCAGAGGAAGTGGGAAAACAAAAAACAAAAATGGACAATTGGGAAGATATGAAGATAGTGGCAGAGCAGTGGTCTAAACAAGGAATTGAATTTGTTCAGCAAATACCACCGCCTCAGCTCTATGCTGCTATCGCTGTTCTCTTATTAGCTACCATTTGGCTCTTTTCTGGTAAGTTTAACTTCTTCTCATCGATCTTTCCCTTATTTGGTATGAGTGACAATTTTGTTAGGTGTATAGATTTTAGGGTCATTAGATTAGATGTATAAATTCTATTGAATTGTATGTCCTCTGTTTTTGGTTGTTAATGTTGTCTCTTTTGCTGATTCCTGCTGCAGTTCGTTTGTTTAGACGTACAAAGTCCAATACTGTACTCCTCTCTGGGCTTAGTGGAAGTGGCAAAACAATGCTCTTCTATCAAGTGAGTAATTTTGTGTGTGTTTCCAAGAATGCTTTCGACTTTGTTGTTGTATCGTTATTAAGATGGTTTGGTTTTACGTTTTGTTATATTGTGACAGCTACGAGATGGATCTTCGCATCAGGGTGCTGTAACATCAATGGAACCGAACGAAGGCACCTTTGTGCTTCACTATGAAAACATCAAGGTAAAGAAAGACCTTCAAACTTTGGGGTTTTGTTCAAGAATGTGAAGTGTTTATTGGACTTGATATATATTTTGCCTATGTGTTTGACAGAAAGGAAAAGTAAGGCCTGTGCATCTTGTTGATGTTCCCGGACACTCTCGGCTTAGATCTAAGCTAGAAGAATACTTGCCCCGAGCCGCTGCTATTGTGTTTGTAGTAGATGCATTGGAGTTCCTCCCAAATATTCGCGCAGTTTCAGAGTAAATTATTTCCCACATAAATGATTATTTGCTTAGGCATTAGTGATTCTTAGAGGATTGAACACTTAAACAAGGTTTGTATTTTTCCAGGTACCTTTACGACATTTTGACAAATGCTAGTGTTGTTAAGAATAAGGTCCCGGTTCTGCTTTGCTGTAACAAGACTGATAAAATAACTGCACACACCAAAGAGTTCATCCGCAAGCAGATGGAGAAAGAAATGTGAGATTGATTCTTATTTGTGTCCAAATCCTAGCTCCCGTTAATGTGTCCTTTTGTTAATGTGTGTGTGTGTGTGTGTGTGTGTGTGTTTTGCAGAGAGAAACTGAGGGGTTCGAGGAGCGCAGTATCAACAGCTGATATAACGAATGACTTCACTCTCGGGATTGAAGGAGAAGTGTTTTCGTTTTCGCATTGTCATAACAAGGTCACGGTCGCTGAGGCGTCTGGTCTAACAGGAGAAATAGATCAGGTACAAGCGTTCATCAGAGAACACGTTAAGCCATGAGAAATGTGTGATCATCACAGAGCATATGCTTAGATAGTTAAGTGTCTTTTTCCATTTTTTTTGTACATGAGTTTATAAAATTGAGCATTGAGCTAGATTGGTATTTATTGGAAGACTTTTTAAATGTTGAAAACGTGTTAACTGCATTGACTGGATCTTTTAGAGTTTCATCCAAGAAACCTCACTATTAGCCCACACGTCATCTATTTGCTTTCTCACATTTTAAATATATATATATATATATATATTTTTTTTTTTTTGTCAAAACATTTTAATTTTTTTTTGTAGTAATAAAATCATTAAATAGAATACTGCAAGTGCAATTTGCAAAATACATGATTTATAGATTGTAAATAAAAAGACCATTCATAAAGTAATCAAAAGGTGAACGTCGTGACGGGATGATGACAGGAACAATAAAGATATGTCGGGCAAAAGAAAAAGACAGTTTATTTATAAGATTAATCAAAAGGTTGGCGAAATGAGGACACTTGTGGCCTTTTTACTTGGTAGATTTTGATGCAACTTTAGTTTGTCTTAAAGAGTAGTAGGGGGTGAAGAATAATCAAACACATGAATGAAGCTCATCTGATGATGAACGAAAAGGATGAAGGAAAGATAGAAGAGATGGGATCAGGGCTCGGCCATGACTGGGCTGAGTTGAATAGGGAATGTCTCATCGACATATTTACGCGGTTAAGTCTGGAAAACCGTTGGATAGGACCTATGCTCGTATGTAAGCCTTGGATGGACGCTTGTGACGACCCTTCGCTTAATTCGGTCTTTGATCTCGAAACTTGGTTTGAGTCGAATCGGAGATCGAATCTTTGGTATAGTTTCGATTTTGAGCAGAAGGTTGACTCCTTTCTCCGGTGTGTTGTGGATCGAAGCCAAGGCGGTCTCAAGGAGATTCGTGTCAGGCATTGGTCCGATCTATCTGTGTCATACGCTACTGAGAGGTATGTCCCAAACAAGTTCTTGAAGTCCAAAACGTTTAAATCTCTGTGTGTGTGTGTGAATGAAAAAATACTCTTTAGATCATCTTTGATAGTAGTTTCGTGGTTTAGTATATTTTTCTGATATAACTTGGAGTTGAATTTAGAAAACTTTATATTATGTGAATGTTAATATTTACCGAGGTTTAGGTTAATGATATCATATTAAAACAAAACAAATTAAATTGTAGTACGTTTAACAAATTTAAATTTGCTTTATACTCACAAGTTGTTTGGATTTTACATGGGCAGATGTCGTAACCTGGAGATTATTTGGATTAGGAGCTGCCTAAGCGTTACAGATGCTCGATATCAGCAACTCTATTGAAATATCTCAAAAGGCTTTGAAAATGGTTGAGAAGAGTTGTAAGAATGTGAAGATACTCATGGAACCTCCCCATAATGTTCGATTATCTCAAGAGGAGGCCAATAACTATGGGCTATCAGTACGAAGTATTACAAGTCGTGATCTACTTGAGCATATTAGACAAATGAATATAAATGACAGTTGAACTATATATCTTCTACAACTTTCTTTTTTAATCTTTGGAGCTTTTGATTATTGTGTGTGTTTCGGGCCTGTCTTTTTATTTTGGATTTGTTTTGTTTGATTGCTTTCTGTATGAGATTTGAGTTTTTTTTGTCTTGCCCGGAAAAAAGAAAAAAAAAGATTAATCTGCATAATAACCGTAAGAGGAAATTTAATTGGCAAAATGACCATGAAATAACGAGATTTAATCCAGTTATTGAGGAACTCAAGTTCACCATTCAACACATCTATATATATACATTTTTGAAGTACATTTTGGGTTCTACCCTTTTACCTTAGCTTATTTAAGTTTTTATTTACAAAATTGATCCTTAAAAAATTGCATAAAAAACAAGAAGTAAGTCGATTTTATAAATATCTAACCTAACAACAAATATTTTCAAAAGATTTCAATTCGTTTTAAAATAGAAATACATTAAATCGAATATCTCATATTTGGTAAGCTAATATTGTTGCACAAAATCTTAATAAAAACTAATTAAAAAAATAATAATCACTTAGATTGCTCTCTCCAAGCTAAAAGAAGATTTCACTACACGACTTTAAATTATTCTCCAAGCTAAAAAAAATATTCACTAGAAGATTTTATTTTGTTAATCCTAACTCGATACTCTCTCATTATACATAAAGTCATTTAGTCAATGAAAAACATCCATTTAATCATCAACAGCGACATTAATGCCCCGACTTAACTGATCCTTTCTTTTTGTGAAACAAGTGACGAGGAGATTGAATCCTGTGTACGGAGGAGGAATCATTGGTCATATGGGTTTGGTCTCACAAGCTGTTCATGAAGTCGGATGACATGCACTAGGGTATGCTCAAATCTATGATCTCTTCACTTTAGTTTCTTGCTCTTTACTGCTTTAGCAATTACATAGTTATGTAATTTGCTTCCATTTTTCTTTGCTTTCATGGGTTAGGATCTTACTAAGGACTCTTATGGACAAAGAGGTATGCATAAATTTTTACTTCTTAACTTAAATGATTAAAATGGTTTTCAGAAGAATCATCTCTAAAATGTGATTTTATAACAGATGAGTGGAGAAACATTTGGTGAAGTAAATATTTAAGCAACTGGCTGAAGTATATTATCGAAGACATAAACATTTGGTGAAGTAAATTATAATTATCTAATAGTTTCGTTGTAACATTCGTTTTGTTTTTTTTTGGCATCACAAAATTAAATATGTTTAAGCCAATGTTCCTAACTTATATGCTTAGCGTCTGTTGTTGTGATGGGAAAGAAAATCTGAAAGAGCTTAGCGTCTCATATATGATATATCCGATCGTAAGTATTTCTCTGTATCATACAACTATGCAAAGTGCAACAATACAAAAAAACAAATTTATTTTGCAAACATAACAACCAAATAACAATACATATAATTTTCAACTATATTAATAATAATATAAAAATAGAAACATATTTTTGAAAGTGTGAAAATTGACCTAATAAACTGTAAATCATTATATAAAACAATAAAATACAATTTTTTCATGCTACCACAATATTAAAAATAAATTAATTAGTAATTTTTTTATTTCACATATTTAGCAAATAAGATATGGATTTTTAAAAGTTATATTTGACCTTCATAAAAATATAATATTATAAATATTCTAATTTGATAGAAATGTTAAGATATTTTGACTTGACAAACAATTATTTTGATAAAAACAATTATTTTAATAGCTCATAGATCAAATGCTTATACGAGTTAGAATTGAAATTAGTCTAATGTATGATGAGTTAAATGGAAGTGTTACTATCCTTTGGTACTTCTAATTGTTTAGTTGCAATCTTATCCTATAAAGCACAAGTCACCTGTTCACTAAGGTTGTGCCACATCAGATATTTTGAAATAAAATTAACAAAAAAAAATAGTTTCTCAAATTCCAAATCAGAAAAAACTCGATCGTGGGATAAATAATCCTCTTAAAAACAAAAAAACGTAATAGTGGTTATTAGCTTTTTGGATTTTTGGGTAAAATAAAAATATATAAAGCCCACACAGAAATCCATCAAACATAATTATTGGAATAAGCCTAAGTCCATCAAACATATTTGGAATAATAACCCTAAGTCCACTATGATTTTATGTCGTTCACCTTTTCCTCTTCCTCTCCTCTGTTTCACGAGAAACAGAACTGACAAACACAACTGAAAAACAATCCTAATTTCACTCCCACTAACAGATCCACGTTCATGGTGGTTACCACAAATTCCATCTTCTATATAAATGTTTTTGTAACATTCTCTAATCGCAGAAAAATATTTCCTCAAAACCTCTTTTATAATAAAAAAATAATGCCCCAATCTTTCCTTCCAAAACCTCTTTCAACTGAACAAAGCTAAATTCCTTTCAAAACAACAGTTCTGACAGAGGTAAGTTCTTTATCTTTTGATCATATCCATTAATTTTTTCTTCTATCCATATTAATTCTGATTTCTATTATTTCAGCTACAACATGCCTCTTGATTTTACTCATCTCTCTAATCTAAATTCTTTAAAAAGAGAATGGAAGATCAAAGTTCTAATAGCCAGGACATGGAATTTTTATCCAAAAGACAAACCTGGAGTTATTTTGGGTATTGAAGCAATTCTAATGGATGCAAAGGTAAATATGCGTAGTTATTTAAATTTTGTAATACATTATAGTCTTTTCAAATCACAATCGAATAACTTCAAAAAATTTGCAAAATATTTTTTGATCATGATAGGGGGATCGAATTCAAGCATCAGTGAAAAACACTTTAGTTAGAAAATTCAAAAAGGAATTGGTGGAAGGAAGGTTTTGTGATATCATGAATTTTGATGTTCGTGATAACCTTGGTGACTACAAGGGAACTGTACATCCTTACAAGATTAATTTCATGTTTACTACATGGGTGAAGCCGTGTGATCAGATCCCAAGTATATCTCGCTTCAACTGTTATTCTTTCTCAGAGATTTCAACTCAATCCAATGTGGATGACGTATTCTTCGATATGTATCCTCCTGCTATTCTACATGTCACTTTACTCTTAAATAGATTAACAAATCCTTTATCGTTTTCAAGTGGAGATCAATCTTTCACAGTAAAGTTTATTTAAAAGGAAAAATGTTGACAATATCTTCCTTTCTGTTTATTTAAGCATTCTGATTTCCATTTTTTTCCCAGATATTATTGGAGAAGTTGTTGGTATGAGTCAGATTACTGAGAAAGATTTTTCTGGACAGAAGTCAAAGCTGTTGGATATTCAGCTAAGAGATCTAAGGTAAGTGAAGTTGCTGGAGAGTTTCACACTTCTTCATGTCTCTCTTTATAAACTGTACACATATGGCGTTGTTCACTTTCCATAAATTTTTTGATTTTTCTTGCAGTGACACTATCATGGAGTGTAATTTATGGGAGAATCACACTGAAGATGTATATACTTATGTTACCAAAAAAACTGCAGGTCCTATAATATTACTTGGGAGTCTTATGAGGATCAAAAAATTTAATGGTAACAAATTCAATCTTATTACTAATTTATAATTATCTGTTCAAAATTCTAGATTCTCTACAAAGTTGTTTCTTGATGGAGACCTATCTGAGATTGCTGAATTTAAAAAGCAGTAAGTCATTTATTTGTTTAAAATTTTCTAAGGAAATACTTTGTTAAAAGGAAAAATCTTCATATTATCTTCTTTTTTTTTCAACAAAACACTTCAGGCTGGGCAATAGGGACTCAAATGATGTTCATAGAGTTTCTCAACTCATGACACCTGATTTGAGCAACAAAGTTGAAGATTTTTTCCCATTAAGCAGTTGGGAATCTATTGATCAGATTACTAAAACTTCTCAGGTATTTGTTTTCATATTCAAGTCTATTTAATATAAAGTTGATATATACTTATTTGATTTTTAAAATTGTCAGGAAAATACTTGCGTTACTTTTGCAAGAATTTTGGAATTTCGAAAAGACATTGAATGGTATTATGTTGGATGCACAATGTTTCAAGAGGGCCATGCCCTATTTTAATCCAGAAACAGAAGCATTTGACCTCAACAAGTATTCATGTGATCATTGCAACAAAGAAGAAACTTCAACAAGTATAAGGTAATGTTGACCTTAACAATTTAATAAAGTATGACACTTGCATATCACAAAGATTAAAATATCAGCTTTCTTTGTCTTCCTCTTAGGTACAAAGTACATGTTAAAGTTGTTGATCATACAGCTGCAACCGCTACCTTCCTTTTGTTTGATAGAGAAGTTATGCAACTTATTCATAAGTCTGCCTATGAATTGCTTGAACAG
>NC_025685.1:21524067-21529324 GCF_000633955.1 Camelina sativa
TAATATGAACTCTTCTCTATGCGACCTTTTAACAAAACATTATTTTATATATAGGTAAAGTATCTGTTCAAAATTCTAGATTCTCTACAAAGTTTTTTCTTGATGGAGACCTATCTGAGATTGCTGAATTTAAAAAGCAGTAAGTCATTTATTTGTTTAAAGTTTTCTAAGGAAATACTTTGTTAAAAGGAAAAATCTTCATATTATCTTCTTTTTTTTTCAACAAAACACTTCAGGCTGGGCAATAGGGACTCAAATGATGTTCATAGAGTTTCTCAACTCATGACACCTGATTTGAGCAACAAAGTTGAAGATTCTTTCCCATTAAGCAGCTGAGAATCTATTGATCAGATTACTAAAACTTCTCATGTATTTGTTTTCATATTCAAGTCTACTTTATAAAGTTGATATATACTTATTTGATTTTTAAAATTGTTAGAAAAATACTTGCGTTACTTTTGCAAGAATTTTGGAATTTCGAAAAGACATTGAATGGTATTATGTTGGATGCACACAATGTTTCAAGAGGGCCATGCCCTATTTTAATCCAGAAACAGAAGCACTTGACCTCAACAAGTATTCACCTTAACAATTTAATAAAGTATGACACTTGCATATCACAAAGATTAAAATATCAGCATTCTTTGTCTTCCTCTTAGGTACAAAGTACTTGTTAAAGTTGTTGATCATACAGCTGCAACCGCTACCTTCCTTTTGTTTGATAGAGAAGTTATGCAACTTATTCATAAGTCTGCGTATGAATTGCTTGAACAGCAACTTCAGGTGTGGTTTGCATTTTTTAAATACAACTCTATGTCATGGTCTGAACATGCTTTTTTTTTTTGTTTTTTTACAGATATAACTATCACCTTATAACCAAACTTTTTTCTCTAATTTATTTTGTAGTTTAACCGTCAAGGTCAAATTCCTCAAGATCTCATTGAGTTACAAGGAAGGGACATTGTTTGGATTGTTAATTTCAAAGGTACTGAAAAAAAGAATCCACAATCAAGCTTCAAAGTTGTTAAACTGACTGAAAAACCACAAAATGTTCAGAAATTTCAAGATAATATAATCTTCAAGGTACGTTGTTACAAAGGTAGTTATTGTATTTGTATTATTGTCTTAGTTGTGAATGGAAACATCCTTATTAACTCGGTTTACATGTACAAGGAGAAACTCTATCTGAAGTATCTATCATATCAAGCATGTCAAACGCTATTCAGGTTATATAGTTATCATATTTATACATACTAAATTATTACTATAGCTCTCTGATATATACATTAAAGTTTTCTCCAATATTTGCAGATGGAAAATATCTTTTTAGAAACAAAAGATATTGAATTGCCTCTGTCTTCTCCTCTTACTCCAAGCACAAAACGAGGACGTGATGATGTCGTTGATGCTGTTCAAGAATCATCAACAGAGCAAAAATCAACATCTAAGGTTGTATACAAAAGCAGAACATACTTAAAAGTCATATTTGTCATTTTAAAAAATATGAATTAAGTTCCTTTACAATTGTTAGGTTGGAACACTTGGTAAAGCTCAGGAAACATCATGCAAAGCAAAAGCATCGACGTAGTTGGTTCCAAAGAGACGAGAAATTATTATGTTATGTCACTTTGATTGTTTTTCCATTAATGTAATTCATCCCTTTGTGCTTCTTTTTCTTTAACTATGACTTATTTAGTACCTCTATGTTTGTAACTACTTATGTAAATTAAGTTTTTTTTTCTAATATTAATGTTTTTCTATCTATTTCAAAATATTTAGGACACTTATTAGACAAAGTGAAATTAATATTATGTTGAAATCAATATAAAATCAATAACATTGTCATTTTTTAAAACAATTTCTTTTAACTTTCCTTAATGTATCCAATTAATAACTATGAACTTTCAAAGGTTATGCTCACAAGACCAGAAGTCGTTGTAAAATCTGATTTTATCGCCTAGAGTTAAACTATTTCAAACTTCAATTATAAAATATTAAATAAGTTTACGTCATTGCATTTAACTAACTCACATGATTGTTAATATTTCCTATAATGAAACTGTATGCATGCAAAACCAAATAACTTTTTCATATAATTATTATAGAAAGAAAATGGTAATTATAATAACATATAATCCCTAAATTTACTCTAATACAACACCACGAATTGCACGATCTTTGGATACTTAGAACCGTCTCCAAATAGTTTTTTTTCGGCAAACTGTTTTAACACAAGTATAAAAACAGTTATCAAGTTTCCCCTACATCCCTTCCTCCCTTTGGCTATGTATGTGCCTTTGTGTCTTTCATTCTCTTCGTTCCTTTCTTTTTTTCTTCATATGTTTCAAATTCTACTTTTGTTGTTTTTTTCATTCCACTGATATTTACTTATATTGTTTTCGTAGACTAAGATGAAAACCTTAGTTGATAAGTCTATGGAGATCACATCCAATAAAAGGAAACGAGTTGTGGCCGCACCACCAACTAATAAGAGTTCAAGTGAGAGCAGCGTACAGATCATTAGTCAAAGAGCATTTGAAGCTGCCGTTTACAAACTATCGAAGAGTTTCGAAGTTGTTGCTTCTCCAACATGTGTCATTGCTTCACCACAAACATATTCTGATCAATTTGGTAGCAGCATAGAGGTTATAAGTCGTGAAGCATTTGAAGCCTCTGTTTCCAAACACTCAAAAACAGAACAATCTCCTGATGATTCTATATGGATTCATTGTCACTCTCTTGGCGAAGGTGCTCATGGTTTTGTTTACTTAGCCAAGCAAAACACCGATGTAGACACTGATGGTTTGCCGTTAAAGATGGCAATCAAATGCTCATCTATTACATTTTTATTAAGCCTTATTGATGAGGAACGAATCCTCACAACGCTTTCTTCTCCATATGTTATTTCATGCTATGGTAGCAAAATAACGATGACAAAACTCGACCAAACGGAAGCGACTACAATTTGATTCTTGAATACTGTTCCGGAGGAAGTATTGCAGACTTTCTTAAATTTCGAGGAAAGGGGATGGTGGAAAACGATGTTCAGCTATTTTCTACAGATATCCTCAAAGGTATCAGCTATATACACTCAATGAAGATTATCCACTGTGATATTAAGCCAGGTAATATTTTACTTAAACCTCAAGTAACCCGTTCTATGCCTAATGGTTTTGAACCAAAGATTGCCGATTTTGGGTTAGCGTTAAGAAAAACTTCAGATGATTATGGAGATGGTAGTGGTCATAAAAGAGGAACATTATTGTACATGTCTCCTGAAGTTTTAAGAGAAGGTCTTTTGGATAATGCTGCTGATATCTGGTCATTTGGATGCATTGTGTTAGAGATGTTAACTGGGAAGAAGCCTTGGAGTGAATTCCAGGTATTAGACAGAAAGAAACTCGAAGATGTCATCGCCCATAGCTCTTTTAAGCCGTGCATACCTTCATGGTTATCTGATGATGCAAAGGATTTTCTAAACAAATGTTTGGAGATAGATCCCTTGCAAAGGTTTGACTCTACAGCTTTGTTGAAACACAAGTTTCTGTCGTCATGCAATGTTGATGATAATGTTGTCAAAAAAGGCTGAAGGAACATTGAAGTTCACATAGACGGTGATCGGACCACATAGCTTCGAAAAAATCAATTGAAAATTCTCCAGATCTCGATTCCATATTGTACTTAGTTATTAAGTTTTTCTTCCTACGTTTGTAAATATTTGTGAATTCTGTAATGTTGTGACGCTTGATTTTTTCCTGCTTTAAGTAAAATTAAAACTAAACATATATGGGCATTATTTTTGATATAGGAAAACAAATATCTACCTGCTTAGTAAAAAAATCAAACAGCTGAAATGTAAGGATCAATAGAAGCTTCAACTAATAATTTGAAGCTCACTTTTAACCAAAGCCACCTCCACTAACATGTTTTGTTTCACCTCCACTTACATACGTCAAATAAGTTTGAAGCTGCAAGTTATGATTAATAGAAGCTCCAAATATAATAAATTTAACCCAAGCCAACTCCAGTTGTTACAATAATACTCTGTTATTTATTTCCCACAGCAAAATTTTATTCTATTTCAGATCAAACCTCTATAAGCTCCATTTATATATTACAAACCTGTATAAGCTCCACTTAAACATTACAAACAAAAACATTATTGAAAGTTAAACCAGCAATGTCTTAGACTATATATCTCATGGAAGCTCAATTTGTGTTCAAACCATGAACCTGTAAAACAAAATCTCAACAACCACATAGCAAATTCAATCTGGAGAATCAAATGTTCTGTGGCCTTGAAGAAATACTGTTACGATCCAATTCTTGCTGAAGGTCAAACTCCGATCCAGTTTATAGAATATAAAGTCAAATCTTTTGAGCTTACCTGCAATCCTTTCAACAACACCTTCAAAGTACAATTATTAGATGAGATCATCATCATAGTCTCTAAAACAAAACCAAAGAAATCTCCTTTATACTACAGAAGCATCCTTACAGATAAGACATAAAAGTATATTATCGTTAGGAATATGATTATGCAGAATCCGTATAAAACTGATTTTAAATGATAAATGAACTTTATTTACCTGTAACCGTCCAAAGATATGGACCACGAACATGCCCTGTGTGTAACTGTCTATCAAAAAAAATTTAAACCAAAATATACCCATCTTTTCACACAACTACCTGTATCCCTCATTTTCTTATTCATTTCGATATTCTGTCTTCATAGTAAGAAAAGTAGAATTCTCTTTCAGTCCTTCATAATAGATTCCTTATCTTCTTTTGTAGGAACATACAAATTTCTTTCTTTTCTGTAGAATGATCCTACTCATTTATTTCTATCTAACTCATCCCACCATACTACAATAATGAATAGCCAGAATTATAACAAAAGGAAAGGGAAAGAGCTGTCAAACACCAGGAAGGAAAAGAAAGTATATTGTGATGGTAAATTTTTTATTCTCAAAAGATTTTTCATGATAATCTTCTTCAGTTTTTTAGAAAAAATGTATACCTTTTGCAGAGAATGATCCGATTCATCTATATGTAGCTCATCCTGACGAAGCTCAGAAAATGAATAGCCAAAATTCTAACAAAAGGAAAGGGAAACAGGTGTTAAACGTAAACAACATACATGCAAAGAAAATCTTCAGTGATGGTAAGTTACTTATTCTCATTCTATTATTTAACCTAAACTGAAACAAATATTATTTAACTCTTTCTATTCAATATGTTATCCTACAAAACAGAA
>NC_025685.1:21529384-21531395 GCF_000633955.1 Camelina sativa
TACAAAACAGAAAATGCAGTTTCAAGTGCTACCTCCTCTTTTGCATCGTCCAGAAATAGTCAATCACAGCAGCCTCTAAGTGACATTACAAACCGTAAGTTAACTTAACTTTTCTACTAAACAACTCAACTGAAGTATGAATTTGAATCGATTCAAGGCATAAAGTATGACTATCATCAAATATTCACACACTATCATCAAATATTCACACACAAGAAAGGAAAATCAGTCAGCCTATTCAGCATAAAGTATGACTAACCCTAAGTCCACTTCATTATTAATAATGCAGAGAGATACAGATGTAGCAGCTCAAATACTCAACAAGTTGAAAGAACATCTCAAACAGATATTGGCCAAATATGTAAGCTTTATTTTTTATGCAATACTTACAACAACTTTACGTGAACAATAAATTTACTACCGTTCTATCTTTTCTATTTTTTGACAGGTTATGAAGACTATGGCGATGCAGTTTATTTGTGTCAGCATTGTAATGCTTTGATGTGGTACAATGAACGTATTAACAAAAGAAGAAACCAAATACCTCCACAATTTTCAATGTGTTGTATGCACAGAAAAGTTGAACTCCCCCCCCCTCCTATGTTACCTCCAATCCTCTTCAGACTGATATTTGGGATTGACAGTGTAAGCATAAACTTCAGAGAGAACATTAGGCCATATAATTCCATGTTCGCTTTCACTTCCATGGGTGGACAAATTGATGCTTCAGTTAACAACGGACGTGGACCATATATCTTTCGACTCCATGGTCAGAACTTCCATCAAATAGGCAGCTTGCTACCTACTGAAGGCACTCCTCCTGCATTTGCACAGTTGTATATATTTGATACTGAAAATGAAATAAGCAACAGAATAGCAGCTTTCAGGTAATAATGTTAACTAAATCTTAAAAGTGGATCTATATTATGAATATTATTCGACTTTTGAATTTTTACGACAAATACTAATGTTTTGAATCAACTATCCAATTTCTATAATTGTGTAGTTCTAAACGAAGAACACCTACGCCAGAATCCAGAACACTAAGAGCTGATATTGTCAAAGCAATTAAATCTATGCTAGATGAGTGCAATCCATACAGTAAGATACTTCGAACTACAAGGGATCGTTTCGGTGATTCATTAGAATCAACAGATGTTAAGATTGTATTGATTTCTGGGCGTGAAGTTCATGACAAGACATATACGCTCCCCACAAGTACCTTTTTGGTCCATCAATCGCAGGTTACCTACATATAATTCTTATGTTTTTAACTGATTATGTTCACATATTTATGTTTTTTCTCATCCATCTCCTTTTCTATTTTTTCCAAACAGTGATATATACAATTGAATTTCAAAAAAGAGGTCTCCCTCATGCTCATATTTTGTTATGGCTAAAGCGTGGGTCAAAACTGGCTACTACAAAGGATATCAATGAAGTCATATGTGCTGAAATCCCTGATGAAGCTACTAACCCTGTCCTTCATGGAATAGTTAAAGAACTAATGATTCATGGTCCATGTGGGTTAGTAAACCCACGTTCACCGTGCATGGAAAAAAGAAAATGCACCAAAAAATTCCCAAAAGAATTCTGCAAAGAGACGTATATCAACAAGGATGGTTACCCAGTGTACAGGAGAAGAGAAGATGAGAGAACTGTGGAAAAAAAATGGAATTCTCATAGATAATCGGTTTGTAATTCCCTACAACCCTTATCTGCTTGTAAAGTACCATGCCCATATAAATGTAGAATGGTGCAACCAGACCAGAGCAATCAAATATTTATTCAAATATATAAACAAAGGTAACGATAGGGTTACAGCAGCATCAGTTGAGTCAGTGACCACAACAGATGACGTGGAAGGTACCGTAAAGGTTATAGACAAAATAAAGGAATACTACGATTGCAGGTAATTTGTTTAACCTTACTATTTTTTTAGCTACGTCTTTTTTTAGTTAGCCTAACTCACTAACATAAGTCTTAATTATATGTTCTCTTTAAAAGGTAT
>NC_025685.1:21533059-21535671 GCF_000633955.1 Camelina sativa
GCAGAAGCCAGCCAATGGGGATCAGCTAAGTACATGCGTCAACTATTTGTGAGGCTCCTAACCTCAGATAGTTTCTCATCACCTAATCATGTTTGGTTAAAAACATTGCATTTGCTTGCAGAAGACATTATAGAAATGCAGAGAAGAATTCAGGAAAAACCAGGTTAGTAAATTTTATCTTCACGTATAAACTTTTTAAATAAAAAAAATCTGATCACTAACATTGATTTTGAAAACTCATAGGTCTGGAAATGAGCACAGATCAGTTAAAAAATCAAGCTTTGCTTGAAATTGAAAAGCTTTTACAGTCCAATGGAAGTAGCCTCAAAACTTATTCTTCACTTCCATTTCCTGTCAACACCAATATCCCATCTTCAGCAAACAAATTGACTACAGAAGAGTTGTGTTACGACAGAGACAAGGCTGCTTCAGACCATCAAAAGATGCTTCCAAGTCTAACAGATGAACAAAGGAATGTTTATGATAGTATATTGGCTTCAGTCGAATCAAATTGTGGAGGTGTATATTTTGTTTATGGATTTGGAGGTACGGGAAAGACTTTTCTTTGGAAGACTTTGTCGTCATATATCCGATCGAAAGGAAAAATTGTGATCAATGTTGCTTCGAGTGGAATGGCAGCTTTATTATTGGAAGGAGGAAGAACTGCTCATTCACGGTTCGCAATACCAATACAGCTACACGAAACTTCAACATGTCATATTGCTGCTGAGAGTGATCTAGCTGGATTGCTATTGGAATCTATGTTGATTATATGGGACAAGGCACCAATGTTGCATAAACATTGTTTTGAGTCTTTTGATCGAAGTATGAGAGATATAGCAAGAGCAGCTAATGTTAGTAATGCTGATAATCCATTTGGTGGGAAAACAATAGTTTTTGGTGGTGATTTTCGACAAGTGCTACCAGTTATTGCTAAAGGGAGTAGAGGGCAAATTGTTCAAGCTTCTCTAACCTCTTCATCATTATGGCGATTTTGCTCTGTTCTTCGTCTGACAAAAAACATGCGTCTTACTATTGATTCGGATCCTGCTGAGATTAAATCCATCAAAGAATTCTCAGAATGGATTCTAAAGTTAGGAGATGGAAAGCTTTCAGAACCAAATCATGGTGAAGCTGTGATCGATATTCCAGGTGACATGCTTCTTTTGGATAATCTTGACCCTATAGATTCAATCACGAATGCCATATATCCATCTTTGATTGAAAATCTGGAAGATGTGAATTTTTTCAAGGGTCGGGCTATCTTATGTCCTACCAATGAGGTTGTTCAGGAGATCAACAATCATATAATGGATATTCTACCAGGAGAAACCAAAGAATATTTTAGTTGTGACAAAATATGCCCAACGGATGCTTCTACTATCAGAGACGGAAATGTCTCCATTGAATTCCTAAATTCAATCAAATGTTCGGGATTGCCAAACCATGTGCTCAAATTGAAGATAGGAGTTCCGATTATGCTCTTAAGAAACATTGACCAAAAAAATGGATTGTGTAATGGGACCAGATTGCAGATAACAAAGCTGGGAGAACATGTCATTGAAGCAAAGTTATCGGCCTAAACGACGACGGTGACAATGATGAAGAGAGAGTTTATATCCCCCGCATGGCACTTATACCTACAGATGTGAAGTTGCCTTTTCGATTTCGCCGTACTCAGTTTCCTATTTCTCCATGCTTTGGAATGACAAATTAACAAGAGCCAAGGTCAGAGTTTATCTCATGTTGGGATATATTTGCCAAGACCGGTATTTACTCACGGCCAACTATACGTCGCCGTGTCAAGAGTCAAAAGCAGAAGGGGTCTGAAGATCCTAATTGTTGATGAGGATGGGAACAGAGATACAAAAACAACAAATGTTGTTTTTAAGGAGATTTTTCAACAAATCAGATAACGATTATAGGTAATACATATTTTCCTACTTATTTATATTACTGTTTTTAATATAACACTAATTATTGGACCTACAAACTTACATTGCTTTACATTTATCTAACTGTAAGTTTCATATTTTTCATGTTTAAGGAGAGTGGCAGTCGATTCTTGGAAATCAACATCAAATATGTTTATGGCTTATCCTTTATCGTATTGTATTTTAGCTTTTGCAATGTTAAAACAACTCAAATTTGAAATTCCAGTTTCATGAAAAGTAGGATCAAACTGAATGTCGTACTCTTTGGTGTCAAATGTATATATTTTTCGAAATTTTATTTAATATTAATGATGTAATGGTCGTGTTTTATTCACATCAAAGAAGGTATTTAATTATCAAAAATTAATACGTGCCTAAAACTCTTTGTTATTGCCGGCGTATTAAACGCCTTGCTAATTCAATTGTGGGATTTTTGAGATAAAAATTTAATTAAGAAACCAAAAACAAAAAAATCCTATAACCAAAATCCCGTAATATTCTGACACTAACACCACTACGTACAAGCAAATATCATGGAAAGATTTATTCTCCTATATAACTCCAGGTTAGTTGTACTTACAGTATTCTTAAATCTTCTCATCGTTCTTCAATTCTTTTCCTTCTTTCACTTCTCTAGGAACGATATTCACCGCTTGATAACATCTTTTCAAGTTATTG
>NC_025685.1:21536702-21568684 GCF_000633955.1 Camelina sativa
CTCAGATGCAATTTAGTTCATCAGCTATTGGTGAGCAGTTTTACTTGAGAATCCTTTTAACACATAGAAGAGGTGCAACAAGTTTTGAAGATTTATGTACTGTTGATGGCATTTTGTATCCTATATTTAGAGATGCATGTTCTGCTCTAGGTGTCCTTCAATAAGTAGAATAATATATCAATGCAATCCTATTTTCTATTTCAAGAACACAATTGCTATGTTTTATTTGTTTCTGTTTAATGTTTCACATTTCCTATGACTCTTACTCTAAATTATTTGCTATTTTTATAAAAGTTAAAGAAAGCAACGATAAGTATCTTAGAGGTGGAACGAAGTTGCAATAATGTCAATGGCATGTCTACACCAATATCAACTGCATCCACATAAATGTTTAAGTTTCAATCCCAATAGCCAGTAATCTTTTATAAAAAGAGATATAAGAAGGAGAAACACAAATTGAACCATTTTGTCATACTTTTGATTCCCAATTTGTCAAAAATTCACAGAACTAAAAACAAGAAATAGATAGACTTAGCAATAAAACAAATTGAGTGAAAGATTTGGATCCCAAACAGAAGGTAAGTAAAGAAACTGAAGAAAATCTCAGCTGTAATCAGAGAATGAATAGATGAATAAAAACTGAATAAAAATTTTCAAATCGGTTGTCATCTAATAGACCAATTCGAGTATACAATAGAATTGAGATTACAGAGAAGTCTTATAGATTAGAATAATTGATAACTGTACAAATTGAAGGAAACAAAGAAGAGTTGAATATAGAAGAAGATATACCCATCACGTCGAGGAGAGTCGCATATACAATAGGAGTCTGATATTCCTCAACTCAATTACTCCGTTGTCAAATTTGATGTTTTGAGGTTCATTGGGTATTGTTTGCAAATGTTTGTCGATTATATGTGTAGCTCATGTATTCCATATACACAAAAGAGGTATGGCGAAAGAACGGTGGTGAAAGAGAGAGGATGGTCTGGGAGGCGGTGGCTCACATCGCAATTTGAGGGCTAAAGAATTGTGCCGACAAAGGATAAGAGGTTTCTACAATAACTCCTTATTTCCTTTTTATTTTTTTAAACCATCTCTTTTCCTTTTATTTAATTTAACAGTCAAACCAAACGAGAATTCAAAAAAAAAAAAAAAACCGGAATAATTAGTTCCTCTTCTTCAAATAACTATCGTAGTATTTTCATTAGTTGTTACTATTTAAACAATCACACAAATATTCTTATTATTTTATGGGGTCTCTTATTTTTTCTGTTTTATCTAATACAAAATGCCTTATTTCTCATTTTAACATATTATAAAGGGTATCTTCAATTTTTTTTATATACTTTTAGTTTAGTTTTACATGATTATAAAAGTTATATTTTTATATTTTTTAACATATAACTACATTTACGTTCAGGAGTAACATAAAAAAATATAAAAATTCAACCAAATTATATTGTAAAGTACTTACCAATATTACTTTTAACAAATTAATGTTACTTTTCCTATTAACATCTAAATTGATATTATACTACCATATTATATTGTTAAAATTACTAAAAATCAATTGATAATATACAACTAAATTTTATTGAAAGGATTACTAAAACTTCTATTATATTAAATTTCACAAATAATAATTACGTGCGTATGCACGGGTCAAAAACTAGTACTCAATAAACAACCATAATTTGTTTTACTAAATTATATTTACGGGTTAAACTAAAAATACCAAAAGTTTAATCACATAGCTTTATTACTCAATAAACAACCGTAAAAAAAATAATATTGTTATATATATATATATATATATAAGTCTTTACTAACTCCTTTGGCACTTCTAATGTGTAATTACAATACTAACTAAATTATATATGTTCTAAGAATTAAATCTAAAAACACCAACAATGTCTAATCATATAATTGAAATATTAAATTAAATAAACTCAAATAAATATTGTACTTAAAAATAAATAAACATCTATTGTCACGCGGTATACCGCGGGTTAAAATCTAGTCTATATTAACATTTTTGAATTACATTTTGGTTTATGTCCTTTAAGTTTTACTTATTTAATTTTTTTTTACAACATTAACCCCTAAAAAAATTCCATAAATAACATTGCAGAGAAATTCAAATACTAAATTATCTTAAATTGACCAACATTTGTTATGTTTATTGCCATAAAATCTTAACAACATCTATACATTCCGATTTTTCCAAAAACAACTCTACCCATTAAAGTTTTAACCCATTAAATCTCCAAAACTATTTTTATGATGCTAGAATCTCTCAAATTTAAATGATATACAACATATTTTCCATAACAAAAAATTACAATATCCATAATTATATTAACATTAATAAATTTCCTAAACCGAAAATCCAATTATAAAATGTCACATTAAATATGTTGAAAAACCCCCATATAATTTGGTTTATTTTTTATTTTTTGAGGAATTACCTAAAAATTAAAATTCTATTAATTATCATAACCTATATATATTGACATGGAAAAATTATAAACTATAAAAATATGCTAATTTGGTAAAACAGTTAACAATTTTAACTTGATAAAAAAACCTTATTTTGATTTCTTTTATGCAAAAACTTATTTTGATTTTGGTGAGACGAGTTGCCATTAATCCCATATAGGGAGTTAAGTGGAATTGTTTTTAAAAAAAAAACACTTTTAGAAGTGTACCAAGAGATAAATGTATTACTAGATTATACATATACCACACGGATTAAAACCTTGAAAACACTACAAAAATCATATACTTTGAATACTTATATCATATACCTGTAAAAATTTATATTTTTAAAATTAATAAAACAATAATAAAATAACAAATAAATACTATAAATTTTAAAATTTTAAAATTAAAAATATTGTCCCGCAGTGTACCGCAGGTTAAATCATAGTATTTAAGTATTTATTAACCCACGTAATCTATATACATGTATACATTTTTGGAGACATTTTTGAAATAAATCCTGAAGTTCATACCTATTTACAAAGAATGTCATTGGCATTAAATTTTACAATTATTTTTTATTTTAAATAATATTAAATTTGGAATCTAATTGAAGAAGATTTTCTCCTATTCAAATTTCCAAAAATATTGGACCAACACCCATTAGCATTAAATATATTATATTTAATTAATCCATTCTTTAAAAAAATGTACTAAACATTAAACACAATTGATACCGTAGACAATAATAACAGTCGAGATTTCCGATTAAACTTCATATAGACTATAAAAATTATGCACTACATATAAACCACTACATGTAGACAATAGAAATTATACACTACATAATATATTGATGTAAAACTATAATAGATTTATAAAAAACAAAAGATATCATTTATATATATATAGTTAATATAATAAATCAATTTTATTTTACCTTTCTCAACAAAAAAATATAGCCCTGCGATGTACCGCAGGTGAATATCTAGTAGTATTCGAAACAAAACCAAAAATGGAGAAATTTATGTTTTTATCCGAATCGGATTGTAAACCTTAACTACCTTTCTGGTCATCGGATCAATGGTCTAACCAAAATTTACCAAAGTCAGTTAATTTTTTTATAATATTATAAAAGAGTTCACAACCAATTTTAATTGTGTGTGGCCGTCTGAAATGTTCTAAACTCAAAAAGCAATTGAAATAACTCTCAAAATTTAATAAATTTTGGTGAACCACAATCTGGTTGTTTAAGCTAGTTTAATGTGTCCTAAGTTAATAGCGATTTTTTCTAGATTTTTCCGATTTCAAAAATATCGGTTATTAATACTAAATCCAAACTGGAAAAGTGTCCGGATCACAGGTTAATCGGTCGGGCTGGTTGGTCCAGGCGTAAAAACAGTTGTTAGAGCTTAAGAAAACAAACAACGAAACAAGAAATGGAGAAATTAGCCATTCAACCAAAAGAACGGACAAAAGCGTGCGGCTCTTAACTTTTTTCGTGCACACGAATTTTCTCTACCAGCCATTTTTTTTTAATGTTTTTTCTGCTGATTTCTTTGTATTTCTTTACCATATTACTATAATATATTTTGATTCTTTTTCGAATCACCCAAATAACTGTATGTTAAAAATGGGGTATATACTAATATATTATCATCGAATAATCCAAAACCTATCACTTTTTTTTCTCTTTTCTTTTTTTTTTTGTCGTTTTTGGTCATCTTTTCTTCTCACTTAGAAGTTACTAGAATGTTTATTCGATAATACATAACTAGGTAACAATCCGCAATCCGCATTACGTGTGAGATAAATCGATTTTAAAAGAAATATTATAAGTGAAATTTATTCTAGAACCAATATATGTTTATGTCAAACATAATATGTAACTAAAGTTTTTTATTTATTCAAATATGCGTTTTTTCATATAAAAAATACGTTTCACCCGAAAAATCTTTGAATGTGTAAGAGGTTTTATGGTAGAGAAAATATTGATAAATTATTATTATATATTGTAACATGTCTTTTGTGTGGTTTAAAAAACAAATGCATATCTCTTATGTGTTATTTTGTAATCATAACAATTTTGCATATTTCTTATGTAACTATAGCAACATATACTAAATTACTCAGTAGTTTAATCATTTAATTTTATTATATGTTAGTAACAATCGGATTTTAAACTAAATTTTCTGAAGATATTCTAATTTATTGATTTAATGTTTTTGATTAGGCTATTCAAATCTTTTGAGTTAGTCGGTTTGTTAATATTTTCTATAAATGATTAATTATTACCAAAAAATCATTATGAAAAAATGAATGAAAATTCAAAATCAACGTATTCGTGTAAGAATACATTTCAGCCGTGAAATATTTTAACGTGGTAAATAAAATATTTATAAAATGTTACAATTTATGGCAATATATATTTTTGTGTGCTTTAAAAATCAAATTTAAATTTATGGCTAATCGAGTAACTAGAAATTTTTTGCATAATTTAATAATCACTCATTTTAAATATATTATGATTTTTTTGGATACTAAGTTTATTTATAATGATAAGGGTTATTATCTCATTCCTTTTTAATAGTATATAGATGAATGTACAATTACACCGTATATTCCTATTCAGTTATCAATATTTTCATTTTTTTAATGAATAATCACACTAAATATTGAGATTAATTAGGTTACATATTTAGATATGTATACATAATCACACATCCTGATAGCCCCTAATTTTTTGTCATTTTTATATTTATTTATGGATATATATATAAATCTATATTTATTGGGAATTAAGTTTCTTTTAATGAGTTGGAGATAATTCGGAGATAATATACTTCTTTTTATAATCAATTATAATAACTATCGAAAGCTTGTTATTTAAATTATTATGGTAATAATACTAACATAAAAATAACATTTTTTTAAATATGATTTTGTTCATAAGTTATATGTTCTTTATTTTTATTAACTTTAATATAAAGTAATATAAAGTTATATGTTATAGTTATTTAGAATATTTTACGTATATTGATTTTAAGAAATCAATATAAAATTGACTTGTATATTTGTAAATAAATTTTAGTGAAATTTTGTCGTAGAATAGTATGTAATTATTTAATTATTTTTAATATGTGATATTTAAATTTGTGTGAGAAATGATGACATGTCTAATTATTATTCAGTTAGTTATTATTTTTTGAAAATATAATGGCATGTTAATTTAATTAAGTATAAAATTTAAGAATATTTTGCTTAAAAGATCACAGAGCTCTCTGGCGGCGACACATCAAATTTGTTAAGAGTGTGCTTCTCTATTAATATACAGGGGATAATGCAAATGCATGTAGCAGTGCACTACACAATATGCAACATAATGATGGACGACGAGTACTTAATTTACTATGCAACCTAAGACCATCATTAGTGGTCGTTACTCTTCCCAAAATCTTTTAATAAAAATTAATTAAAAAATACAAAAAGGAAAGAGAAGGAGAAGAACCGTTACTTAAGTTACTCGCTAAAGAATCGTTTCTCTGTTTTTGTTAACACATGTCTGTTTCTTATTCGTCATATATTAAAATATTATTTGTCATACATAATACTTTAGACGAGTACCATGAACTTGGATCTTTAAGTGACGTATAACTATCATGATATCTTCGTTATTATATCGAAATTTTCACATATTTAGAACGATAGGTAGTATATTTGAAATGTGGTTCATCTATCTACCATGAATTTATGAGAAGTATGATAGTATTTCGAAATTGATGTGAGGACGAGTTGACCCCAAAAAACAAAATATAGTACGATTGATGATGATGAATGATGCGATTTAAATATAGAGATTCGACAAGTCTTGGGACTCCCACGCGACACTGGCCCAGGGGCCACGTGCGGCCACTAGAGAGAATAAAGCATTAGCCCACGTGATCTTGGGCCCAAACAACTATTGTATCTTTCTCCCTCACGTTAAACGACAACACCAGAAATTGCTCTGGTTTAAAACTTTAAATTTATAAATAGCAAACTTTTAGTGATCATTTTCTAAAGTCGCTGCAAAGAAATAGAAAATAAATAATAAATAGACAAATACTATGATTTTCTCACAGACACATTACTTTTTGGTTGGTTTTTTTTTTTTTGGTCAAAAGTTTTTGGTTGGTAAATCCATAAATTTGTATCGCTCTAAAAATAATATTTTACAAATTGATTCTTGTATTTTAATTGGTAAACCCGTAATTTTGTATTTTTGTAATATGAAATATATTATTTTGATAAAATCACCAAACCAAAAAAATGTATGAAATAGAAATTTAAAGGTCTAAAGTAATTCGTTTAGACTAAAACAAAATCTCAGTCAATCTCTCACTAAAATGGTTAGGGTTTTCTTTCGAGCGTTCGGCGGCAATTCGACCAGATCTGCATTCTTCTAGCGTTCTATTCTAGATTTCATTCGGCAACTATTTTCTTGCTGCTCATTAGGTCGTTGTGACCTCGGTTACTTGCTTTCAGTTTAGATATGTCGTGGTAGCTTCTTCAAAGCCAGATCTGTTAGTTTATAGAGTTTGGATTAGGTCTGGAGAGTCAATCGGGATGAATAGACCACGCAAGAAGAAGGAGATGTCACTCATGGATGAATTAAGGGAGCGAAACCTTCTCTCTGCTGGTGAAGTGGTGGAAGTACCAGATCTGGAAAACAATGACTTGATTGAAGAAAACTCGATGAGTGTAATAGTCAGATGTTTGAACCCGTCGGTTCATAGGGTAGGAGGACTTGTCAAAGCGTTACCTTCTATCTGGGGAATGGAGGATAGAGTTAGAGGAAGAGGAGTTGGGGATCATAAGGTTCAGTTCATCTTTGAAGCTGAAGCAGACCTCTACCATGTTCTATTTTGAGGCCCCTGGTTTGTGAATGGGTGGATTGTTTCATTGGATCAATGGAAACCCAATCCTTCTCCTGATTTTCTGAACAAAATTCTTTTCTGGGTTCGCATAAGGAATCTTCCTATCCATCTTCTTAAGAGACAAGCAGTCAAAAGTATTATTGAGCCAAAGGGTCAGATAGAAGCGGTGGAGCTACATGCGAAAATTTCATCTTCGCTGGAGTATGTGTGAGCTAGAGCTTGGTTTAAAGCGGATGAGTCACTGTAATTCGTTAAGAATGTCAAGTTTTCATCTGATGAAGTTGTCAAAGTGGAGCTGGAATATGAAAAGCTCTTAAAAGTGTGTTTCTCGTGTATGAAGCTTACACATGATCAAACTACCTGCCCTTTGCAAATCTCTCAGCGTTCTAGTCAAAAACGAGGTACTCGAAAGAATCAGGATAAAGAAATCAATAGGCCAAAAGGTAAAGGCAAAGGGGTAGTCATTGAAGAAGATTCTGATCGGCCAGTAACTTCCAAGAGATCTTTTGAATCGCAGTCTGAGCAATCTGAGCCACTAGCGAAGCAGAAGAAGCAACAAGCAAAGGATCAGTTACAATGGCCTCAAAGGAATGCTCAAGGAGGTAGATCACGATCGATTCAGGAATGGAGGCCTAAAGAGATCACTGGTGGGCAACAGGAGAATCCGATAGCGAAAGAAACTACATCAAAAAGTTTCGGTGAATCCATCTACACGCCCTCAAAGAAACGCAGACTAGTTAACAATGATGAGATAATTACAAAAAAAGCTCGGTTGGGAGATTTAGACCCTTTGTCACATTCTCCAACTGTGTTTGAAAGGCTGGGTATAGCAGGAGAAACCCCAATGACCGTGACTAAGAGATCCTCTCTAGAAGGCAGGTTGACAAATCCACCATCGGTCTTTGAAAGATTGGGCTCTCAAGCTTCTAGCGCCACCCCAATCTCTGAACATTCTGCTCTTGTAGCAGCTCATTTAGTGAAACATTCTGCTTCTATAGCATCAAAGACTCCAGTTGGTAAACCTGGAGCAAATCTGAAAGAAGGGTTGATGATTAATTCCAACCCTTCGAAGTCCATATGAGACTACTAAGCTGGAACTGTCAGGGGGTGGAGAATACCCCTACAGTTCGACACCTGAAGGAAATACGAGGTCGGTATTTCCCAGAGGTAATATTCCTCTGTGAGACCAAGAACAAAAGAAATTACATGGAGAATGTTGTGAATCATTTTGGATATTTTGATTTACACACGGTGGAACCGGTTGGAAAAAGTGGGGGTTTGGCGTTGATGTGGAAAGATTCAGTCACAGTGAAGATTTTACAGACGGATAAAAGACTGATCCACTCTCTTATCACTTGGCAAGGTAAAGAATTTCACCTGATCTGTGTATACGGTAAACCGGTTCAAAGTGAAAGAGGAGGTTTGTGGGAGAGGCTCTCCCGTATTGGAGTGAGTCGAAGAGGACCATGGCTTATGACAGGAGATTTCAACGAATTGGTGGATCCATCGAAGAAACTGGGAGGACCAGTTCGTAAGGATGCCTCCTGTGTAGAATTCCGGAGGATGTTGTCAGCTTGTGGAATGTGGGAGATTAAGCATTCTGGATACCAATATTCATGGTATGGTAATCGAAATGATGAGTTGGTACAGTGCCGGTTGGATAGATCAGTAGCAAATCAACTCTGGACGGAGCTGTTTCCTCAAGCACAAGCGATATGTCTTCCAAAGGCCAGCTCGGACCACAGTCCTTTAATCACATGTATGATGGGAGAACAAAGGAAGCAAATGGCTTGTTTCAAGTATGACCATCGATGTGGATCCAGAGAAGGTTTTAATGAGCTTATAGCAAACTTCTGGAAGGACATGGCAACAGCTAATCAGACGCCAATGATGGAGAAAATTGCAGAATGCAGAAAGAGAATCTCACGATGGAAGAGAGATAATCAGCCAAATTCTGCAAAGAGAATTCAAGAACTGCATAATCATATTGACTTGGCTACTCGACAAATACCCTTTCGAAGAGAAGAGCTTATTTGCCTGAAATCTGAGCTGAATAAGGAATATCAAAAGGAGGAACAATTTTGGAGGGATAAAAGTCGTTTGACATGGCTCAACAATGGAGACAAGAACACCAAGTTCTTCCATGCGGCCACAAAGAATAGAAGAGCCCAAAATAGGATCCACAAGCTGATTGATGAGGAAGGTAAAGAATGGTTTGCAGAGAGGGACCTCGGGAGGACTGCGGAGAATTACTTTAAACTTCTATTCACCTCAGAGGATGTTGGTTATAAGATTGGTGACAGGACAGGCTCAAGGAACCGAGTTTCTCAAACTCAAAATGAGCATTTATTGAAGCTGGTTACTATAGAGAAAGTAAAGAGGACAGTCTTTCAAATAAACCCTAGTAAGAGCCCATGCCCTAATGGAATGACAGGTTACTTCTACCAGCAACACTGGAATGTATTAGGAGTGGAGCTCACAGAGATGGTCAAAGAGTTCTTTCGGACAGGTATAATGGAGAAGGAGATGAACAAAACTAATATATGCCTAATTCCAAAGAAGCACAAAGTCGGTAAAGCTGTCAGAGTACATGCCAATTAGTCTTAGCAATGTCATTTATAAGATCATTGCAAAGGTTATGGCCAATCGTCTGAAGCTGATATTGCCGGAACTAGTTTCGGTTACTCAAGCAACATTTATTCAAGGACGACTCATCTCTGACAACATCTTGGTAGCACACAAACTTGTCCATGCCCTCAACTCTATGAATAAGTGCTCTGAAGAGCACCTTGCGATAAAGACGGATATTTCCAAGGCCTTTGATAGATTTGAGTGGTCCTTCTTACGAGATTCGCTGACTGTTCTGGGTTTCTCAAATAGCTGGATTAATCTGATCATGAGTTGTGTTGAGTCAGTTCAGTATCAAGTGTTGATAAAAGGCATTCCTTATGGTGATATCAAACCGACCAGGGGTATAAGACAGGGAGATCCACTGTCTCCATACCTCTTCATTTTATGTTCAGAAATGTTGGTCAGGATGCTTCAGCAAGCTGAAGGGGAAGGTAAGATCACCGGTTTAAAGGTAGCAAGGGGAGCCCCTCCTGTCTCTCATCTTCTATTTGCTGATGATAGCATTTTTTACTGCCAAGAGAAGGATGAAGAGATCTAGTATTTAATGCGTTTACTATATGAATATAGTCTTGCATCAGGGCAAAGGATAAATTATCAGAAGTCAAGTCTTTATTTTGGGAAACAGATTCCTATGGACAGAAGAGAAACCATCAAAAGCTTGACTGGGATAACGGAGGAGGGAGGAGACGGATTTTATTTGGGATTACCTGAAGCTTTTGGAGGTTCAAAGATTGCTAGCTTGAATTACTTAAAGGAGCGTTTCAGTCAGAAGATTTCAGGCTGGCAGCATCACTTTCTATCTCTTGGTGGGAAAGAGGTTCTCCTCAAGGCGGTAGCAATGGCTCTACCAACTCATGCAATGACCTGTTTCAAGGTACCAAAAGCGATATGCCAGCAAATGATTTCGATCATGGCTGATTTTTGGTGGGCTAATAAGAAAGACTCAAGAGGAATGCACTGGAAATCATGGGAACAGCTTAGTAAACCGAAACAGGAGGGCGGACTTGGCTTCAAGGATATCGAGGCTTTCAAAATTGCTCTGTTGGGGAAGCAGCTCTGGAGAATGTTAACAAAGCCAAATACCTTAATGGCAAGAGTCTTCAAAAGCCGATTTTCAGTAAGTCCAATCCTCTTCAAGCGAAACTAGGATCACGCCCATCTTTTGCTTGGCGAAGTATACATGAAGCTCAATAGCTTATTAAACAGGGAGCAAGAATGATAATCGGGGATGGTGAGACAGCTGACATTTGGCAAGACCAGTGGCTCCATTGTAAACCTGCCTGAGGTATACACAGTGTCAAACAAGTCCCCTATCCCTTGCATGACTCGGTGTCTTCACTATCAAAGGTTCGAGATCTAATGGTAGTGTCTAGAAAGGGGTGGAAAAGAGACATTCTGGATCTGCTTTTCTCGGAGGAGGACATGAGTTTGATGGAAGACCTTAGACCTAGTGGTAAGAACAGATCTGATGGATACGCATGGGATTATGCCCGAACCGGAAACTATTCGGTGAAGTCGGGGTATTGGGTTCTTACTCAGGTGATTCAAGCAAGGAAAGGTCTCCAGGAAGTCAACCAACTTAGTCTCAATCCACTGATACATCAGGTGTGGAAAACGGACACAAGCCCAAAGGTTCAACATTTTTTGTGGAAATGCCTGACTAACTGTCTCTCGGTAGCTAAGAATCTATCCTTAGGCACTTGTCAAGGGACTCTGATTGCTTAAGATGTCCAAGCAAGGAGGAATCTATCAATCATCTCCTTTTTCAATGCTCTTATGCCCGACAAGTGTGGGCGATATCTCCTATTTCGGCCCCGCAAGGTGGAGAATGGGTCGATTTACTCTACACAAACATGTACTATGTTTTGAATATCAAGTCTCAACATCCTCAGCTTGAAGGTTTGGATATCATTGTTCCTTGGTTACTATGGAGGATTTGGAAAGCAAGAAATGATTATATCTATGGTGGCAAGGATTTTGATACTAGTGAAACTCTGACGAAAGCCTTGGAGGATGTTGAGGAATGGAGAACAAGGAAAGAGCATGAGGAGCATAAAGAATAGGCCAGAAGTTCATCTACCGTAGCTACGACAGTACTAGAGAAATGGAAGCCACCTCTGAGTGGTTGGGTCAAATGTAATACTGATGGTGCTTGGCATAATGATGGTACTCGGAGTGGTATTGGGTGGGTTCTTCGGGATCATCGTGGAGAAGTAATATGGTTCGGAGCACAAGCAGTTAGACGAGCAAGATCAGTCTTTGAAGTAGAGTTGGAAGCGATGAGAATGGCCGTAAGCATGATGTCTCGGTTGAACTACAAACAAGTTATCTTTGAATCCGATTCATTGGCGGTTGTCAACATGTTGAATAATGATGAAAGCTGGCCAGTTTTTGCTCCAATGCATCAAGACATTAAAGAACTGCTTCCAACATTTAAAGAGGTGAAATATGTATTTTCTTCTAGAGTTTGTAATGGTGTGGCTGATAGAGTAGCAAATGAGTCTCTTTCTTTTGAGAATTATGACCCTAAGTTATACTATTTAGAGCCAAGTTGGATCAGACATTTTGTAATGGTGGATAAACCTAGTGTAACATGAATTGGTGAATGAAAAGTTGTNAAAAAAAAAAAAAAAAAAAAAAGTAAGCCGTTTAGGTTTTGAATTTTAGCAATTGTACGAGATACACTATTTCCATCTTAAGTTAGGAACTAACGTTACACAAAATAATACAAAATAAATTGTTCTCAGTTTTTTTGAAGATTTTTTTTGTTGTCATCTAGAGATTATATTGATCCACTAATGGAGCCAAAAGATTACAACATTAAACCCAAATCAAAGCAGCTAAATAACTGTTAGCCTAGCCCATAATTTTTTTGAAGATCTACATCTTCTTTCTTTTAATTATTCATATATATATATATATATATTAATACTTTAGAAAGATATTTAAAAATAATTTTTTATTAAGAAAAAATCTTTATTTTAATAAGACATTAGAAGTGTTTTAAAAAAAAAAGATATTAGAAAAAAAAACCTAGTTAAGGGTAAATATATAATAAAAAAATACTTATATACATGTATCTAAACAATGTATACAATTAATGAACTACTATTTATATAAACAAACACAACTAAAAGATTTTTAACATTAATTATAAAATTAGAAATATTTCTATAATGTTGCACAATTAAAAAAAGAGGTACTTATAAGTTTTTTTTTACGAATTAAATTATAATTCTCCAATCATTTTTGTGTGAAGTTTTTATTTGTTTTGAATAATCAGATAACAGAAAGAACATATATATATATATATATAACTATTTTCTGCATATATTATGATTTATATTTTTCAAAACGAATATATATTATTCAATCTATGAAAAAAATGTGTATTCAAAATCTCACATCTACTGTAATTTTTCAACAGTGATCTAAAATAATATTCTAAATATCAAACAAAATTTAAATGTTAATGGATGAATATGAAGCACAACTTAACAAATATCAAAACAAAAATTATATCGATTTAATTTAATTATTTAGTAGAAAATTTTAAAGTTTTGAATATTATTATTATTGATAGATTTAAAGTTTATAAATTATTTAAACTTATAAAAAGTTAAACTACCACCTGACGATTAATATATATAGACAGGTTTGAATCCACATTAATATTAATTTAAAATATTATTAATTTGATGTTATAATATAGATAAATCAACAATTTTTTCTAACAAAAGCCCGTACTAAACTACTAATCATTATATATATATATATATATATTTACATTTAAATGTTCGTATCACTTTATACTAAACTTTCCATTTTGTATATCGATATTTTATACTACAATTCAATATAATTTTACATCATTGACCTTCCATTTTTCCTATACAGTTAAATATTTTTTTATTATAATCGATATCTATTGTAATATTTTTTAATTATTTTAAAATCATCTACTTACGTACCATTCTTGCTATCCGTTAATTTTTATTTATACCGTCCAAAATATATATTATCATCTCACATGACTTGGACCATTAATATCTCGGCTCCTACTAGTACTTGACTTGGTATATCACTAACACAACTTTTCAGAATTTAGTTTCCGTCACTTATCTCTCCCAACCCAATTTCTCGACACAATTCATCTCTCGGTTTCAATTCTCAGCAAATCACAAAAAGAGAGTATAGAGATTAATCTCTCAAATGATTCACTTTAATAAATCCCTCAATTCCGATATTTTTTCTTAATTCTCCTCTCTCAGTATGGTTTCCGGAGGTACCGGCGGCGGCGGCGGAGAAGGAGCGGCGTCGTCAAGTCACACTGCTAATAACAACAACAAACGGAGAGGAGGAGAACAAGCTCAATCTTCTGGAACGAAATCCCTCAGACCACAAGAATCCTCAATGAGCAAAGCGATTCAACAGTACACCGTCGACGCTAGGCTCCACGCCGTCTTCGAACAATCCGGCGGATCAGGCAAATCCTTCGACTACTCCCAATCACTCAAAACGACGACGTACTGTTCCTCCGTCCCTGAGCAGCAGATCACCGCTTATCTCTCCCGAATCCAGAGAGGAGGTTACATTCAGCCTTTCGGATGCATGATCGCCGTCGACGAATCGAGCTTCGGTATCATCGGTTACAGCCAAAACGCTAGGGAAATGCTGGGGCTTATGCCTCAGTCTGTTCCTAGTCTTGAGAAGCCTGAGATTCTAGCCATGGGGACTGACGTGAGGTCTTTGTTCACTTCCTCCAGCTCGATCCTACTCGAGCGTGCTTTCGTGGCTCGGGAGATCACGTTGTTGAATCCGGTTTGGATCCATTCCAAGTATACTGGTAAACCGTTTTACGCCATTCTCCATAGGATTGATGTTGGTGTTGTGATTGATTTAGAGCCAGCTAGAACTGAAGATCCAGCGCTTTCTATTGCTGGTGCGGTTCAGTCTCAGAAACTCGCGGTTCGTGCTATTTCGCAGTTGCAGTCTCTCCCCGGTGGAGATATTAAGCTTTTGTGTGACACTGTTGTTGAGAGTGTGAGGGACTTGACTGGTTATGATCGTGTTATGGTTTATAAGTTTCATGAAGATGAGCATGGAGAAGTTTTAGCTGAGAGTAAGCGAGACGATTTGGAGCCTTATATTGGACTGCATTATCCAGCTACTGACATTCCTCAAGCGTCACGTTTCTTGTTTAAGCAGAATCGTGTTCGAATGATTGTGGATTGTCATGCCACGCCGGTTCTTGTGGTGCAGGACGATAGGCTGACTCAATCTATGTGCTTGGTTGGTTCTACTCTTAGGGCTCCTCATGGTTGTCACTCTCAGTATATGGCTAACATGGGGTCTATTGCGTCTTTAGCTATGGCGGTTATAATTAATGGAAATGATGAAGATGGGAGCAATGTAGCTAGTGGGAGAAGCTCAATGAGGCTTTGGGGTTTAGTTGTTTGCCATCACACTTCTTCTCGCTGCATACCGTTTCCGCTAAGGTATGCTTGTGAGTTTCTGATGCAGGCTTTTGGTTTACAGTTGAACATGGAATTGCAGCTAGCTCTGCAGATGTCAGAGAAACGTGTTTTGAGAACGCAGACTCTGTTATGCGATATGCTTCTGCGTGACTCGCCTGCTGGAATTGTTACACAGAGTCCTAGTATCATGGACTTGGTGAAATGTGACGGTGCATCATTTCTTTACCACGGCAAGTATTACGCGTTGGGTGTTGCTCCTAGTGAGGTTCAGATAAGAGATGTTGTGGAGTGGTTGCTTGCGAATCACGCGGATTCAACTGGATTAAGCACTGATAGTTTAGGCGATGCCGGGTATCCTGGTGCAGCTGCCTTAGGGGATGCTGTGTGCGGTATGGCAGTTGCATATATCACAAAAAGAGACTTTCTTTTCTGGTTTCGATCTCACACTGCGAAAGAAATCAAATGGGGAGGCGCTAAGCATCATCCCGAGGATAAAGATGATGGGCAACGTATGCATCCTCGTTCATCCTTTAAAGCTTTTCTTGAAGTTGTTAAGAGCCGGAGTCAGCCATGGGAAACTGCGGAAATGGATGCGATTCACTCTCTCCAGCTTATTCTGAGAGACTCTTTTAAAGAATCTGAGGCGGCTATGAACTCTAAAACTGTGGATGGTGCGGTTCAGCCATATAAAGATATGGCAGGAGAGCAAGGGATTGATGAGTTAGGTGCAGTTGCAAGAGAGATGGTTAGGCTCATCGAGACCGCAACTGTTCCTATATTCGCTGTGGATGCCGGAGGCTGCATCAATGGATGGAACGCTAAGATTGCAGAACTGACAGGTCTCTCAGTTGAAGAAGCTATGGGGAAGTCTCTGGTTTCTGATCTAATATACAAAGAGAATGAAGAAACTGTCAGTAAGCTTCTTTCTCGTGCTTTGAGAGGTATATTCAGTTCTCCAACTATGTTGTATCTGCGGTGTATATACAATTCACGAGTATATGATTATTTCGTTGCATTTGGCAATCAATGCAGGGGACGAGGACAAGAATGTGGAGGTTAAGTNTGCATCCTCGTTCATCCTTTAAAGCTTTTCTTGAAGTTGTTAAGAGCCGAAGTCAGCCATGGGAAACTGCGGAAATGGATGCGATTCATTCGCTCCAGCTTATTCTGAGAGACTCTTTTAGAGAATCTGAGGCGGCTATGAACTCTAAAACTGTGGATGGTGCGGTTCAGCCATATAAAGATATGGCAGGAGAGCAAGGGATTGATGAGTTAGGTGCAGTTGCAAGAGAGATGGTTAGGCTCATCGAGACCGCAACTGTTCCTATATTCGCTGTTGATGCCGGAGGCTGCATCAATGGATGGAACGCTAAGATTGCAGAACTGACAGGTCTCTCAGTTGAAGAAGCTATGGGCAAGTCTCTGGTTTCTGATCTAATATACAAAGAGAATGAAGAAACTGTCAGTAAGCTTCTTTCTCGTGCTTTGAGAGGTATATTCAGTTCTCCAACTATGTTGTATCTGCGGTGTATATACAATTCACGAGTATTTGATTATTTCGTTGCATTTGGCAATCAATGCAGGGGACGAGGACAAGAATGTGGAGGTTAAGCTGAAAACTTTCAGCCCTGAACTTCAAGGCAAAGCGGTTTTTGTGGTTGTGAATGCGTGTTCCAGCAAGGACTACTTAAACAACATTGTAGGCGTCTGTTTTGTTGCACAAGACGTTACTGGTCAGAAAATCGTAATGGATAAGTTCATCAACATACAAGGAGATTACAAGGCTATTGTCCATAGCCCAAACCCGCTAATCCCGCCAATATTTGCTGCTGACGAGAACACTTGCTGCCTGGAATGGAATACTGCGATGGAAAAGCTTACGGGTTTGTCCCGCAGTGAAGTGATTGGGAAAATGCTCGTTGGGGAAGTGTTTGGGAGCAGTTGCAGGCTAAAGGGTCCTGATGCTTTAACCAAGTTCATGATTGTATTGCATAATGCGATTGGTGGCCAAGACACGGATAAGTTCCCTTTCCCGTTTTTTGACCGAAATGGGAAGTTTGTTCAGGCTCTATTGACTGCAAACAAACGGCTTAGCCTCGACGGAAAGGTTATTGGGGCTTTCTGCTTCTTGCAGATCCCGAGTCCTGAGCTGCAGCAAGCTTTAGCAGTCCAACGGAGACAGGACACAGAGTGTTTCACGAAGGCGAAAGAGTTAGCTTATATTTGTCAGGTGATAAAGAATCCTTTGAGCGGTATGCGTTTCGCGAACTCATTGTTTGAGGCCACGGACTTGAACGAGGATCAAAAGCAGTTCCTTGAAACAAGTGTTTCTTGTGAGAAACAGATCTCAAGGATCGTCGGTGACATGGATCTTGAAAGCATTGAAGACGGGTGAGTTTAATTAGAATTATCTAGAAACTAGTTTTGTTTACTTCAGTAAACGTGACCAAATCCCAAATTTTGTTATTCCATTTTATCAGTTCGTTTGAGCTAAAGGGAGCGGAGTTTTTCCTCGGAAGTGTCATAAACGCGATTGTAAGCCAAGCGATGTTCTTATTAAGGGACAGAGGTCTTCAGCTGATCCGTGACATTCCAGAAGAGATCAAATCAGTAGCTGTTTATGGAGACCAGATAAGGATTCAACAACTCCTGTCTGAGTTTCTGCTGAGTATAATCCGGTATGCACCATCTCAAGAGTGGGTGGAGATCCATTTAAGCCAAGTTTCAAAGCAAATGGCTAATGGATTCGCCACTATCCGCACAGAATACAGGTACATTTCATTGTTCCCGCTGTTGTCTTCTCATATCCATAACCATAATTGTGCAATCCGGTTTTTTCGGTTCCATATTTTTAGGTACATGAAGTATATGAATTTGGTTAGGCGTTTTAAAGAAACTGAGGTTTTAAGCAATTCATTTTTGTAAAAATTTAACTCTGTTTTGGTTACTGTTTTCCTCGGATATAGATCGTTTTGATTTTTGGATCGGTTATTTAGGTGGCAGCTTTGGTTTGGTTAAGTCTGACTCGGGAACTTCTAGACAGAACCATAAGCGTAGAAATTAGCAGACACAGAATGTAATGTTTTCAACTCGATGAAAACCAGCTCAGAAGTGTAAAACTTGGGTTTCATTGTTTTGGTTTCTCTGTTAGGTCTTTATTTTTTGTTTTCAGAATGGCGTGTCCAGGTGAAGGTCTGCCTCCAGAACTGGTCCGAGACATGTTCCACAGCAGCAGGTGGACAAGCCCTGAAGGTTTAGGTCTAAGCGTATGTCAAAAGATATTAAAGCTAATGAACGGTGAGGTTCAATACATCCGAGAATCAGAACGATCATATTTCCTCATCATTCTCGAACTCCCTGATCCTAGGAAACGCCCATTGTCAACCGCGAGTGGCAGCGGTGACATGATGTTGACGATGCCATATTAGAGTCACATTTCAGTTTGTATGAGAGTTTGTATCATTTGTATGTGTATGTGTGTGTTTGTGTTGTATCTAACAACGTCGGAGGAGGGTAGAAAGTTTTTTTTGTTCCGGTGAGAGTAGTAGAGAAGAGGAGATTTGTTTGCGTTCAGCTCAGCTCCCCGGGGGGAAAAAACGTAACACTAGCTATAGAGAATTTCAAGACTTCTTTTGTTTGTGCTGTGTAAATTGATAACTCCGAGAGAGAAGAGATAATGAGAAAAGAAGGGAACATATTTTGATTGATGAATTTGACCAAACTGAAATGATAATGAGAAATGATGATGCCATATTAGTCTCATTGTTTAAAAGTTTTCGGATCAGATAAATCTAGAGCCAAAGAGGAGACACAGGGAACGATGACAATCTAAGCCAGTGGAATGACAGAGCTACACTATTTTTTTTTTTTGGGGACAAAGATAACATAGCTAAGTGCACCAAAACATAAAATAGCTAAGCTAACAGAGCGATAAAGCAGGTTAGCTGATGATGATGATCCGCACCCGTTCTGCTCCTTGTTCTTCACAAATTGGGGAGACTTGGAGAGGTCAGGAGACGTATCCCTACGTCGTTGTGGTTCTGGCCTCTCAGGAACAGTAATTTGCTCCTCGTTTTCCACAGATTGAGAAGACTTGGAGAGGTCAAGAGAGCGTTGTTGTGGTTTTGGCCTCTCGGGAACAATGTTTCGGCCTAGTTGTAAAGGGGCTGACTTGGGTTGCATTGCATCATCAGTAACACTAATATCCTCTACATAGTCTTCTACATAGGCGTATCTCCAATCACAGTGATCTCCAGCACCTTGCATTTCAACAACTTGGAGAGTGTTGTTCCTTTCCGGATTGAAGTAGAAAACATAAAAAGGATTAGAAGCAGAATTCGTCGACAAAACAATATCACCTGAAGAAGTCATCCCAACAACGGATAGATTTTTGTTGACGTTAACAACTTGACTCTGATCAGCCGACAAAGAGTAGACATAGCTGGACCATTCCCGCTTCTCTAGAACCTTCATACTCAACTGAATGGGGAATCCACCATCATAACCATAATCCAAATAAATCCCACATAGTTTCCCCTTGTAGTTTATCATCCCATCGAAACGGCGTTCATAACCGTATCCTGAACTGCAATTTGGGTCAAGGAGCTTGAATTTCTCAGATCTAAAATAAGCAAACTATCACATGAGACCATCCATTAGTAGCTAGAGCTAAGTAATACAAAACCCCATTGATGCAAACCCTATCCCATAGAGGCTCATGTGTAAAAGGGCATTGGATCTTCCTCCACTTCAATTCCCCAGTTCCCAGCGTCAAGATATAGTGATCTGTACCACTAGAAGCTATAAATTCACGAGTAGTCATGAACAGTACCTTGAACTCCTTGTCAATCGGATCAAACCCTAAATAGCTATACGAAACACCACCACTTCTAAGTTGAGGTAAGATCACATACTGTCCTGTGAGAGGGTTACATATCACACGCTTTACATCTTTATCTTCCCTTGGGATACGCATCTTATCGAAATAGATCAATCCAGAGGCATAGCTACAATTGTATTCGCTTGTTCCTTTAGAGAACTTGATATGAAACTCGGTGGCGGGAGAAGACGACTTCTTACATGGATTCCGAGGCAGAGGAGTTGAGTAAAAGCTCCACTCACCGTCTTGTAGTTGGTGTACCCCAATTAAGAGCCGTCGACGAGCTTTGGATCTGGTGAGAAACAAGTCGGTGAAGTCATCACAGTGGAATCCAGATCTCATTAGAGCTGACGACTTCCATCGCTTCGACACGCAACGACACGTAGCTATAGATTTTGCTGGCAATTTTGACAGTATCTTGATGAGGAGATCATCTGGAATGGAATCAAAAGGTTTTGAGCTATCCATGATCGATCGGACGGAGAAAGATATTTCGACAGACTCAAGATTTGTCGGAAGTTCGACCTAATCAAACAAAGTTTAGGGCGGTGGTGGATTTGTAATCCTAATCATCATGGGCACTACACTAACGTAAGACCCAATAAGCATGGGCTTTAATTAACCATCCAATTTTTTATTTACTTTTTTAATTTCTTGTTTTTGTGTTGATCGAAACATATGTATTTCAATGGCAAAACATGGTTTTGGACCTTTTGGTGAATCAGCGGCTAAAATAAAGTCATAAGCATGGTGTTCATGGAGCAAATTGTAAATCTATCCAACTCTCTTGCTCTCATCTTTCACAAGAAGTCAACAAATGTTATGGAATCCAACTTTCACCTCTACGAAAATTTAACTCTTTAATTTGTGCGTTGTTAAATTATTCAACTAACCAATCAAACCTATAATAATAATTAAACACATTTTTCTTCATTTTAGTTTTCATTATTTTCTTGAAATTGTTATTTTGTTAGCCCCCATTTGCACCTCTGCCAATAATTATAAATAATTTTATGATGAAATATTGAAATGGTACCGTCCAAAAAGTTGAATTTTCTTTTTTGGAAAATCACGTTTTAAACTTTCAAAGTGTTATTGAGTAGCACTTTAAACCTCGAGAGAATTTCACTAACACTATAAACCTTTAAAATGAATTTACTAACACGTTAAACCTTTAAAATAATTTTACCAATGAATCTTCTAAATATATTGTCGTCTTCAATTTTACATTGTCAAATGTTTTAACCTTACCTCTGATTCTTCACTTTTTTTTCTTTGATGTATTTTTAATTTTTTTTTCAATCGTCATAAATAATTAAATTAAATTAAATTAATTAAACAAATATTTAAATCAAACAAGCATAGTTTAACTATTTCACGTTGACGGATATTAATGTTCTGTCATCTTTCGTGATGGTACAAACAGGAAAGTTTGTTTTAAAGTTTAAAGTGTTAGTGAAATCATTTTAAAGATTTATATTGTTAGTGAAAATATGTCAAGGTTTAAAGTGCTACTCAATGACAATTTGAATGTTTAAAGAGTGATTTTCACTCTTCTTTTTCAAATCTATCGATTATATTAAAAGAGGAAACGTTTAAGTTGGGCTGGCTAAGATTAGGGATGCAACACATTATCGCACTATAGTTTTGGTGTATGCTCTCCAGGCTGTTATCGCTTCTCACATTATACCCACACTAAAACTCTACCTTTTTCTCTTTAAGAAAACTAAAGTAAACATAAAGACTGTAAAATTTAATAAATTATTAATCTTTAAGGAATCAAAACCACATTATATATGCTCTATAAATACCCCCACCAATCAATAGCCGTCTGAGTGTCTCAAACTCAAATCAAATCCTTAAACCCACCTAAAACCTTCAAGAAGAGATACTTCCCCTAAGTGGCAAACCATAAAACTTAAAATGGTGTCTCTTACACTTTTGGTTCTGTCAATATCTCTTTTTGTTGGTTTAAACGTATTGCTTGTCGTACACGCTAAAGATTTCAACCAAGACATCGACATAACCTGGGGTGATGGTAGAGGATATATTGTAAACAATGGTACTCTTCTAAATCTCTCTGTCGACTGTTGGGTACGCTTCTAGAATGTTCAGCTCAAGATTTCTTTAACCAAGTTGGGTTAAGAGAAAAGAGAAAGTTCTATTTAGGATTAGGAAAAGAGTAGTTTCCCATTATCAAAATAGGAATAGGAACTAAGTCGAGTTCCCTATAAATATGTTTGATGAGTTGTATCAAACAGATATCGAAACACAAAGAGAGTTTGTGAGTTGTTTAGTTTTGAGAGATTTTCTAAACAATCAATAAAGAGAGTTATTCTTTATACAAGCTAAGTGTGTTTAAGAAACTTTATTTGGTATCAGAGCGTTAGGTTATTGGAGAACCTGGAACCTGTGACCTGTGAAGAACCAAGATGAAGATCTTGCGTACGTACAGCCGTCGTCCCCGAGTCATGGCAGACGAAAGCTCAGCACGTCCAAAGGAGTTTACTCCACCATCGATTCAATGCCCCATGCTAACTTCCTCTAACTACACGGTGTGTTCAATGAGAATGAAGATCTTGTTGAAGATCTATCATGTATGGGCTGCAATCGAACCAGGATCAGCGGATCCTGATCTAAACAATATCGCGACAGGATTATTGTTTCAAGCTATCCCGGAGGCTCTTATCTTACAAGTCGGTGAACAAGACTCTCCTAAAGGGATATGGGATGCCATCCAATCTCGTCATCATGGTGCAGATCGAGTCAAGGAAGCAAGGCTTCAAACTCTTATGTCTGAATTTGAGAGAATCAGGATGAATGATTCAGACACAATAGATAGCTTTTCAAGCAAGCTATCGGAGATTGCATCAAAAGCGGCTTCTCTTGGGCAGACAATTGAGGAAGCAAAACTTGTGAAGAAGTTTCTCAATAGTCTACCAAGGAACAAGTTCATTCAGATCATAGCATCTCTTGAACAAGTTTTGGATTTACAGAGAACAAGCTTCGCGGAGATCATAGGAAGACTCAAGGCCTATGAAGAGCGGATCCTTAATGAGGAGGATCACCAAGATACTCAGGGTAAGCTGTTATTTGCAAACTCGCAAAAAACTTGGGGTTCCAGAGGCCGAGGACGAGGCAGAGGAGGCAGAGGAAACAGAGGACGAGGAAGAGGCAGAGGCAGAGGCTACACACAAGAACTACAAACAAATCAAGGAGATCAGAATGATTCAAAGGATAAGAAGGATAGGTCGAAGGTGGTTTGTTATCGGTGTGATAAGCTAGGACACTATGCTTCTACATGTCCTGATCGACCACAGCAACATCAAGAAGAAGCAAATAAAATTGAGACAGAGAATGCGGATGCAGCTCTTTATTTGCATGAGGTTGTGTTTTTGAATGAAGAGAAGGTGATTCCGAAAAACTATGAGACTAGCAACACAGCAGAGGAGTTGTGATATCTTGACAATGGGGCAAGTAACCACATGACTGGCCATAGAGAGTATTTTTCGGAGCTCAATGAGAACATCAAAGGAAAAGTGAAGTTCGGTGATGGTTCTTGTGTTGAAATTGCAGGAAAAGGAGCGATTCTTTTTCAAAGTAAGACAAGTGAACAGATTCTGGTTTCAGACATCTACTACATTCCCTCTCTTAAAAGCAACATTATGAGTCTAGGACAGGCTACAGAGGTTGGTTGTGACGTCAGGATGAGACAAGACTACCTTACAGTCCATGATCCCATTGGAAGATTGTTGGTGAAAGTAACAAGATCACCAAATAGGCTCTACAAGATTAAGCTGAAAATAGGCAGACCAATATGTCTACATTCGAGTATTGCAGATGAAGCTTGGAAGTGTCATGCTCGGTTAGGACATATCAGTTTTAAAACAATGAAGATGATGTTCCAGCAACAGTTAGTACAAGGATTGCCGGAAATAAGAGAAGAGAAAAGATTGTGTGAGTCTTGCTTAGTTGGAAAACAAACTCATCAATCGTTCCCCAAGGCCTCATTGTTTCGAGCTTCAAAGCCATTGGAGCTTCTACATGCTGACTTATGTGGTCCTATCACACCTTCAACCTTGGCTAATAACAAATATGTGTTTGTTATTATAGACGATTTCTCAAGATATATGTGGACTATCTTGTTAAAAGAGAAAGGTGAAGCTTTTGAGAGGTTCAAGGTGTTTAAGAGCTTGGTAGAGAAGGAGATTGGGAGTTCTATCTTAACTCTAAGAAATGATAGAGGAGGAGAGTTCACTTCAGGAGAATTCAGTGAGTTTTGTGATACAAGCGGTATCAAAAGACAACTCACAGCCCCTTACACACCACAACAAAATGGTGTTGTGGAAAGAAGAAATAGAACTCTAATGGAGATGACAAGAAGCACTATTAAGGCAATGAAGGTACCAAATTATCTTTGGGGAGAAGCAGTTCGCCATGCTACTTATCTGATCAACCGAATACCAACAAGAGCGCTTGAGGGTATGACTCCATATGAGTGTTTACGAGGAGTGAAGCCAAACATTGAGCATTTAAAAGTGTTTGGCTGTTTGGCATATTCGAAAATTCAGGCTACAAACCAAAAGAAGCTCGACGATCGATCAAAACCGTTAGTACACCTTGGGATTGAGCCAGGATCCAAGGCATATCGGCTTTATGATCCAACAACCAGGAAGGTTGTTGTCAGCCGCGACGTTGTGTTTGATGAAAGAACGGGATGGAGCTGGAACAAGACAGAACAAGGATCAATGAGGGATCCAGGAATGTTTCAACTACGATGGGGTGAAACTATTGATGTTGGAGAAGGACCTGCAGTTATTGGTAATGTAGAACATGAACAAGAACAGAACCAAGAACAGGGTGAAACCGAAAGTGATACATTAAGTGATTCTGAGCAAGAAGAAGTCGAGAATGACTTGGGCGAGGAGAACAATGTACAAGTTCAGCAAGAAGAAATTGGCTATCCGCAGCTTCGATGATCGGCTCGTTAAATAAACCGACCAAGCTATCTTGATGACTATCTTCTTCTTGCTAATAAAGAGTGTGAGAAGCTGCTTCTTTCACTTAATGATGAGCCTGTGAACTATCACGAAGCGAAGGAACTAATGGTGTGGACAAACGCTTGTGTGGAAGAAATAAAATCAATTAACAAGAACAAGACCTGGTTCTTAGTTGAAAAACCACACGGTTCCAAGATTATTGGTCTTAAATGGATTTTTAAGATCAAAAGGAACGCGGATGGTTCCATCAACAAATACAAGGCGAGGTTAGTTGCAAAAGGTTATGTGCAACAATCAGGGATCGACTTTGACGAAGTATTTGCACCGGTAGCTCGACTCGAGACAATAAGACTACTTGTGGGGATTGCTGCTTCCCGCGGATGGGAAATCCACCACCTCGATGTCAAGACGGCGTTTTTGCATGGAGAGCTAAACGAAGATGTCTATGTGTCTCAATCAGAAGGCTTTGAAAAGAGGGGAGAAGAACATAAGGTTTTTAAACTTTCCAAAGCTTTATATGGGTTAAGACAGGCTCCACGAGCGTGGAACACAAAGCTTGATCAAATCTTGAGAGGTTTGAACTTCAAAAAGTGCTACAAGGAGAGTGTAGTGTATCGGAAGGCAGACAGGGAGAAGTTTCATCTTGTAGCTGTATACGTTGACGATCTTTTTGTCACTGGGAACTCATTGGGAGTGATTCAAGAGTTCAAAGCTAGTATGGAGTCCAAGTTCGAGATGTCAGACTTAGGACTACTCACCTACTACCTTGGCATTGAAGTACATCAAGGAAAAGATGGCATCGAGTTGAAACAAGAAGCATATGCACGAAGGATTCTCAAAGAAGCAGGCTTGGATCAATGTAATCTGACACACATTCCGATGGAGTTTGGATTGAAGTTGTCTAAAACACAAGGAGAACCGGTAGAAGATGCTACTATTTATCGCCGGAGGATCGGTTGCTTAAGGTATCTCCTACACACAAGACCAGATCTCGCTTTCTCAGTTGGAGTGGTGAGTAGATATATGCAAAATCCAAGAGAGTCACATGTGGCAGCATTGAAGCAAATTTTGAGATATTTGCAAGGAACTCTATCGTATGGTCTAGTATTCAAGCGTGGAGGCTCACAAACGATCGTTGGCTACAGTGACAGTAGCCATAACACGGATCCTGATGATGGGAAGAGCACTGCAGGCCATGTGTTCTATCTTGGAGAAACACCAATTACATGGTGTTCACAGAAACTGAGAACAGTCGCTTTGTCTAGCTGCGAAGCCGAGTTCATGGCCGCAACTGAAGCAGCGAAGCAAGCTATATGGCTACAAGACTTGATGAGTGAACTTATGGGACAGAATTGCGAGAAGATAACCATATACATCGACAACAAGTCAGCCATAGAGCTCTCTAAGAATCCCGTTTTCCATGGAAGAAGCAAACACATCAGCAAGCGTTATCATTTCATCCGAGAGTGTGTTGAAAATGAGCAAATTGAAGTAGAGTTTGTACCAGGAGAAGATCAGTGTGCAGACATACTAACAAAAGCCCTAGCAAGGATTCAGTTCAAGACAATGAGGAGTTTGATCGGCGTTCAAGACCTCTCGAAGAAGGACTCGAAGCTTAAGGGGGTGATTGTTGGGTAAGCTTCTAGAATGTTCAGCTCACGATTTCCTTAACCAAGTTGGGTTAAGAGAAAAGGGAAAGTTCTATTTAGGATTAGGAAAAGAGTAGTTTTCCATTATCAAAATAGGAATAGGAACTAAGTCGAGTTCCCTATAAATATGTTTGATGGGTTGTATCAAACAGATATCGAAACACAAAGAGAGTTTGTGAGTTGTTTAGTTTTATGAGATTTTCTAAACAATCAATAAAGAGAGTTATTCTTTATACAAGCTAAGTGTGTTTAAGAAACTTTAGAACTTGGACTCCATACTAGCTTTGAACTCTTGAATCACTCCCAATGAGTTCCCAGTGACAAAGAGATCGTCAACGTATACAGCTACAAGAAGAAACTTCTCCCTGTCTGCCTTCCGATACACTGCACTCTCCTTGTAGCACTTTTTGAAGTTCAAACCTCTCAAGATTTGATCAAGCTTTGTGTTCCACGCTCGTGGAGCCTGTCTTAACCCATATAAAGCTTTGGAAAGTTTAAAAACCTTATGTTCTTCTCCCCTCTTTTCAAAGCCTTCTGGTTGAGACACATAGACATCTTCGTTTAGCTCTCCATGCAAAAACGCCGTCTTGACATCGAGGTGGTGGATTTCCCATCCGCGGGAAGCAGCAATCCCCACAAGTAGTCTTATTGTCTCGAGTCGAGCTACCGGTGCAAATACTTCGTCAAAGTCGATCCCTGATTGTTGCACATAACCTTTTGCAACTAACCTCGCCTTGTATTTGTTGATGGAACCATCCGCGTTCCTTTTGATCTTAAAAATCCATTTAAGACCAATAATCCATTTAAGACCAATAATCCATACATATAAATCTATTGCCATATATTATATTGAATGACTGATTTTTTTGGGGGTTCCTTTGGTGTGTAGTTGAAGTCTCAAGGATTAACATGGGATGAAATAGATTTCGAGTTTTTGGGGAATGTTAGTGGAGATCCATTGTTCACACTAATGTTTACACTCAAGGCCAAGGTGATAGAGAGCAACAGTTCTATCTTTGGTTCGATCCTACAGCTGAGTTCCACAACTATTCTATTCTGTGGAATCCGAGTCACATAGTGTAAGCTTATATACCACAATCCTAATGATAACTTGACAAGTTCACTAAGTGATGTGAACTATATAATTAGTGTTTTTAGAAATCGAACTGAAAAGTGAACTGGATTTTCCGAATCAAACTGCATTGATATATAGTAAATCACCAGATTCATAACTTTTATTTTTCAAGTAACAGTAAGACAAAATTTACATATTGAAATATACTTCTTCAATCAATATGATTTTTTTTTTTTTTTTTTGCCAGCTTTAAAAAAACAGAAAGCAATTTCAATTAATATTTCTGAACGACAGAATTAATAAAATATAGAGACGTACGTAACAAAAACTAATCACAACATAATAATAATATCTCATTAATGGGGAATATTTTTAAATTCTTAATAGGTTCTATGTTGATGGAAAGCCAATTAGAGAATTCAAGAATTTGGAAGCAATGGGTGTGGCTTATCCAAAGAGTCAACCCATGAGAATGTATGGTAGTCTATGGAACGCAGATGATTGGGCCACGAGAGGAGGCCTTGTTAAGACGAACTGGTAACATGGACCATTTGTAGCATCTTTCACGAACTACAACTCCGAGAATGCTTGTGGCTTGTCCACTAATAATGGAACCACGACCTCTACTACTAATAAGAAGACTTCGAGCGGTACTAGTGAGTGGTTTTCGCAGAGAGGGATGGATTCTTCAAGCCAGAAAGTTCTTAGATGGGTTCAGAAGAAGTTCATGGTTTATAATTATTGTAAGGACAAGAAACGGTTTTCTAAGGGTTTGCCAGTTGAATGCACTGCCAAAAACAAAAACAAGTACACAAAGTCTTGAGCATTTAAAGAATTTTAGGGTCTTGATTTATGTTAAGATCATTTGTCGTACTTTGTTCATTGTGTGGGTTATATGGGATGAGATAGTTTCTGTGATGAGTTTTTTTTATTTTATTTTAAATAGCAAATGGTAAAAGAGCCAAAACTTTGCGGCTGAATTATTGATACGTTTTTGAAAGTGGGAAAAAGTTGTTGACAAATTCTTTCTTCAATCTAGAAAGTGAAGAAAATTTACTTGTCGTATACATTTTCTATAAATTATAACGTCACATATATATATATATATATATTAATTAGAAAATACAGAGTGTAATTTGGATATTTGGTATTACAAAACCTAATTTTTTTCTTTTATCATAACAACATCAATGGAAGCCCATGAGAGCCTCTCAATAACATGTAATAATATAGCTTGTAGTATCTTCACCTCTCTCTTTACATATTCCACAGCTGTCACAGTTGCCATCTGCCCTAACCAAAATAAAAATCAAAGACAAGATATAATTTAGTAGATTTTAGAAAAGTCAGAGCATAACTAGTTTAATGTATAAGTACTTCCATGGCCGGGCGAGAGGGGAATCTACCCAAGCGAAGGCTTCAGGTCCCAATTTTTTTTTCTTTAGTAATTAAAACCTTTTTTTAAGGTTAATCTAAGTAAGTCTATTGAAAAATGTTCAATTTTATAGAAAATAAATAGATTTTTGCTACAAAAATTAGATTTTAGTATAAATTTGGGTAAAAAAAATTAATTTTAGTGTAGAGCACCCAATAATATCGGACCGGCACTGAGTACTTCTTCTCCATTTGATATTTCAGACGGAAATACTAGGTTCATTCACATCATACTTTATATATATAGTATCTATATATGTTCGTAGGGCACAAATTCTCAATTCATATTTATATGGGGTACGTAACTGGTGTGGGCGGTTACGCGAATGTGATTTGAACATATTTTTTTATAAAGAATAGACCCTTCTAGATGGCCTATAAAAACTAAAAACTTATAAGTTTTTTAACAGTACAAATGTAAAAAAAAAAAAAAAAAAANAAAAAAAAAAAAAAAAAAAAAAAAAAAAATTTGTTAAAAATGGTGAGACAAAGTATGAGTTTTATTTGTGGTAGATTAAATATCTAAATTTTATTTGACTTTCCAAATAAATTATGAATATTTGTTGAGTTTAAAAAAAAAATTATGAACTTTTGCCAAATAAAATATGACTTTAAATTATATAATGTGTAACAACAATTTAACGATTTAGTTATCCATTACAACATAAATTAAATTTTATAATTTATGATAACATCGTTTTGTTATTTGAGAATTTGTTAGAAATACTTCTTTTGTGATACTTCTTTTCAAAAAATACATATTTTAACATTTTTAATTTATGATCTCTTTTACACAATTATAATATGATAAATTAATTTTTAGAATTTTTTTTTAGGTTTGGGTTCTCTATTTTACATTTAGGCTTTAAATGGTTGCTCCATACACTGCATACAAGATAATGCGTACTAACATTTTAGTATGGAGTGGAATGGACTGTAGTATGAAGTAAACATTGGTATGCACAACACCAGTATTCATAATACCATACTTTTATGAATGGTAAAAATCAGACCATAATATGGAGTGGTGTGTACAAAGGATTAAAATTATTTTAATAATATTTTTATCATAATTAATAATAATTATTACAAGATGTATTTAGAATTATAAATCAAAATTTATTATTTTGATTATCCCATGACATAGAGTTCAACAAAAAAAATAGCTTTCTAAGATAAGAATTACAAGTCAAAAGCTATTATTTAGATTATCCCATAATAATATTATTTCGATTATTGAGATAAATGGTTTATTCAAAACAAAATTAAATTTCTAAGATTGAAGAGAAGAAAGTTCTCTCTCGTCGCTCTATTTTTTTTTTTAGGAATTTTATTTTGTGGATTTTTAATACTTATGAATGATCATATGTATACATATTTTTCAAAAGTATAAAGAAACACAAATTTAGCCAATGAGAACAAAGAACTCGGATCCAAGTAGTTAAGAATCATGTTTCAATCCAACTTTCACTTTTGGTATGGAGGTTTTAAGAAGTAAACAGAAAAAATCGGACCAATAATGCAATTTCCATAGTACGCAGTTTTTTTTCAATTGCAGACCTGTATGGATAGTGCATACTGGTCTGGAATTGTGAATGGTGAATTTACTGCGGATTGATCTGACTTTAGTCCGGTCCGGAGCAAACTAGACAATCATTCACAACCTTAGTGTATAATTTTAAAGGGTTAGGTTTAAGTATTTAAGGTTTATAATTTAAAATTTAGTCATTTTGTATATTAAAAAGGGTTATTTTTGAAAATGGACATCATGAAGATGTGTTTTTGAAAAGTAACATATAAAAGAATTTATTGTAAAAAAATAGTAAAAATCAACGAAAATTATGATTTATTTAGAAAACTAATCAAAATTAGACATTTAATTTATTACAAACAAAATTTATTTTTCACCACTTTTAGTAAATTCATGCCTTGTTTCCCTTTTTCGAAACAGGAATTGGATAAAGAATTAAGAAAAGTAAAGTGTCTTATATGTGAAAAGTTGAAAAAGAAAGGGGTCTAAAGCGTAAAAATGATAAGGGAAGGTCGCCTCTGAGCTCTTTTGTCGAACAGGGGAAAAAAAAAATCGCAGAGATTTAGGGTTAGAGATCTAGAGGGTTTGTAAGGCGAGAATGAATGAGGTTGCGATCTTGGTTCCAAAGTTTGGGGATGAGTAACGGAAATCGGAGAGCATATCCTACGCCGCCCCGATAAGAAATTTCCATAAGGTTGAGTACTACGATTCTTGCGATGATGATGATGACGACGACGATTATATTGCCTCTATGGTCGAGAAGGAATACAATCGACAAGTTCTACAGTCTGACGTAAGAAGATTTTTATCATAGTACTAGTTGGATTGAAATTAATTGATGATACTGTTGTTGTTTTTGATGTTCTTCAAAGTTGTGGTTTTTATCGAAATGTGTGGAACAAACAG
>NC_025685.1:21569195-21574723 GCF_000633955.1 Camelina sativa
TTTGTAGGGAACCAACCTCAGATTGATTGGTATAAACAAACACAACGATGATATGATGGGTAGATTTTGCCTGTACTACATAACGTTGGAGGCCACGGATACATCCAACTCCCTTTGCGATTTTCAGACTTGTGTTTGCCAAGATTATTCTCCCAAAGACGCATCCTTTATGGTGCAGACCGAAATTTCCAGACTGAAAGGTAACTTAACTAACTACACTCTCTCTATTATTTCACTGTACCTTTTCTCCTCTAGTTTGCATGTATGTATATATATTTTAACTGTTGGAATTTCTTAGTTCCTGCTGGCCCTCGGACTACTTTTATTGGGCCTCAGAGGAGATGGAAAGATGATGCAGTAGATGATTCTTACAAAGGTAAAATGCCGACCTGGTTGACGGACCAAGACCTGGCTAGCAATAAGGGGCATTTTTATGAGGTATCTAATTACTTAGCTTTGCTTCTTTCGGCTTATTGTGTGTATGATATGATTCACAAAGTTTTATGGATCTCCATAGTTGCAAGAATTAGACTGGCAAGGAATTGAGTGGCTTCATATGTACGCTGAGTTTGCTTTTTACTCCAAAAGCACTTCATATACGGTAAGGCTCTTTTCACTCAAATGGCTTCGTGCTAAAAACATTGATTGATTGGGTTTTTTTTTCTTTTTTCTTTTTTTCATTCATGTCATAACTCGAGTTTATGTTTTTCTAGACTGACTTGAAGCCTTTTCTACCACTTGATATAAAGAAGATAATTGTACAAACTCTGGAAAACAGAGAAGCGTCACCACATATGATAGACAAGGCCACCAACGCCATCTTCTACATAAGTTTCAAGGGAAATGGTGATCCGACTGGTACACCTATGGAGTACCAAGCTATTGTAAGGAGAACCATGGATGGGATGCCGGGACACATTTGCCTTGAATTTGACTGCTTGGCCTACAAGTCCAGTTGAATGTATTCGGATATATGTCCCTCTTAAATTTATGTAACTAGGTTTGAACCCAGCGGGACAAACTTTTATATACTGTATTTTGAGTTATAATGTCATTTACCTATGTTTTAAAATTCTTATTTATGACTAAACTATCAATTAAACCCTCTCTCCCTTTCTGCTTCTTCCGTTACTCGATTTGGTGCCTCGCTTGCTGGTTTTGATATTACTGCTAAGTTCCTCACTTTCTCAACTCTTCCTTATAAGGTTATAATTAGGCCTGAGCATAAAAACCGTATCTGAATACCCAACCTGGAACTTGACCCGAAAAATTGGGTTCGGGTTAGGTACGAGTTTGCCTATAAAACTCTATTGGGTACTATTTTCTAATACCCGTGGGTTCGGGTTAGAGTCGGATAATACCCGATACATGTTTGGATACCCATTAAACCCAAACATATAAATATATTTATAATATTTATCATTAATATAATGCAATTACCCCAAAATTATGATTATAATTTTGAATATTTCATTTAGTTTTATACCTAAATATCAAAAATAATCAAAATATCTAAAATATTTTGTTATGTAAGTCAAAATGTAACTAAATTTATTTAAATTTAATTATATTTTTTCGGGTACCCGGTAGTTCGGGTACTAATCGGGTTCTAATAACCCAAACCGACTCGAACCCGATAGTACCCAAACCAAACCGAACCCATATATCTAAAAATACCCAATGGATTCTATTTTTCTAAACCCGTTTACCCGAACCCGAATGGGTAATACCCAAACCCAAACGGATTACCCGAATGCCCAGCCCTAGTTGTAATCTTCAAACTCCTAATTTTCCTTGCTGCTTCTGTAATAGACTTGGTTTAGTGAAACCTCTGCTAACACTAAGACAGGGTCTTGTGTCGTAGCGTGTTTTTGTGTTTCATTGTTAATCTCGTTGCTGGTTTATTGCAATGTTTGTTAATCAAGAGAGTGGTAGTTTATAGACAATAGAATAGGATTGAAGACACTTTTTTTGTTGCCTAATCTCTACAAACCGAGGCTTTCCCAATGTGTGTTATGTTTGATATTATTGCTTTCTCCTACCTGTTGAGTGTTGAGTGTTGACAGTTGACGAGATGATTCTTAATTGATATTAGTGCCACGAGGCCTAGAAAAGTACTAATTATGGATGTTACTAGAAACTATAGGGAAACTACATAAAGCGTGGTAATCTGAAAGATGAGCTTTAAAGAAACGACATGGTAATGTCTTAAACAAAAACAAAAAAGCACATTTATATATGTCCAAAATATTTTCTGAGTCTAAAATTGGAAAACAGCAGTGTCGATTACTCTCATCAGTGGAAGGCATAAACTGGCTTTTAGGTTGGTCAAAGGACTACTCCAGTCCTTTTTCTTTATCCTCAAGTCAAACGGGAAGGACTACTTCAGTTCCTGCAATCATTGATAACAATAAGCATGATATACATATACTGCACAAGTATCTCAGAATGTGAGAATGCACTCCTGTAATTAATTTACTAGCTAAGACATGATTTAACATTCATATTAAATTTCTTATACCAAAACCTTTATTCAAAACTGTAAATATGCACCTGTTGTAGTTTAACTTCTAGAGGGAGGAGTTCTGGGAAGCAAAATCCAGTGGCAGATGCCTTGGGCGTTTGAAATTGGGATGAGCCTCTTTTCCTTCCCATGGAACCTCAACTACCATGATATCTAAAGACACTNGTATCAAGTTTTTATTTCATATAAATATATATAGAAATATTTAATTAAGTTTTTTGTAAACTACTATTTATTTTAAGTGCAGTTTTAATTACTTTTAATCAAAATAAATTTTTCTAATCACAAACTGCAAAAATGGCTAATTATGGTTCAATTTCATATTAATAATTTTTTTCAAAGGTTGCGACCGAAAATAAAGTTGCAATTGTAATAGCAAAATTTGCGAGAGATTAACTAGAAACTAAATTTGGTTCCTAGCAAATATTGCGAGGGATTTGCAACGTTGACCAATTTGCGAGAAGCGATTTGCGAGGAATTGACTTTCCTCGCAAATCCGTTGCTTTAGTCGATTTGCGAGGGATTTATTAGATATTCTTCCATCGCAAATCAATTGTTTTCTTGTAGTGATATTGATACAGCATGGAGACCTTTATATATAGATCCTTTGGACATAGGTCCCCGGTACTTTCCCTAACAAATTAAAACATAGAATACATAAGCTTGTTGTCTAATGAAATCATAAAAAAAGTTGTTGTAAAATCTCAATTTATGGTTTTGTACCTTTTTGATATTCTGATAATCTGGTTGAAAGATAGCCAAGGATGCTCCAATGGGGTGAAACTGGAGTTAGGGTAATGCCTCATGTAATTTATACCTTCGTTGTACTGAAGCTATACGAACATGAGAGTGATCCTTTGGTGGAGAATAAGCAGGTGGCTTTCGACAACCTACATACTTCCAGTGTTTTGCCAATGGTATACCTCCATGCTTTACAAACTCTAAACCTTTTGAGATAGAGTGTGTGTAACAATAATGCCCTATTTTTGAGTAGGTCTCCGATCCTTTAGCTTGATCAGCGTAATCTACCAAATACTGAGCCGAATAATCAGTGTATGTTGCATCATACTTTAAAATAAATCTTAGTGCACTAATCAACTCAGCAACCACAATAGCCCAGCAAGTATCTGCGAAAATAGAAAGTTGAAAGTGATGAGAAAACTTTCAGATATTCAAGATACACACGATAGATTCATTAGTTTAGGAAAGAGATCTCACTATGAGGTCCTTGATCTCTTACCCAACCCATGTACTTTTTCCAGTTAATACCCTTCAAAGAGTCGGACACGACCTGAAAACCAACACATGATAGTTGCAATAAAACATAACAACGACCGACTATAAGTAAACCCATATATTTCGTACACAACCACTGATTATTCTATAACAGTATAATTTAATAGAATATTATTAACGTGTGCTTTTTCCACCAAGCGTATGAAGTGTTTCCACCTTCGACAATTTCGATCTGATCATCATCAGGTTTGGAGGATATGATCATAGCCATAATCGGACCAGGGATATACTTTTGAACACTCTCAAAGAACTCATAAACTTCTTTAGGTATAGTGAGCTTGCACTACACACATATACAACATATAAGTAATTCTATTAGTAGTTATTAGTTGACAATGCCTAACATAGTAACATCTAGTTATGTTGTCACTTACCTTCACAGGGATCGTATTTGGACCTTGGTCACTCATCTTTGTTCAAACAGAATGCCTGCCAGGGTTTCAAAAGACATAACAGATTAGAGAGGTTGAAGTATTGATACCATAAGATTTAAAATGCTAATGCAACGATAAATCAAAGCAACATATATTTTCCATATCAAGCTCTAGCTACACTACACACCTCAATAAAATTTTAGCATCAAGTTATTTCTTTTCAAGTCGCCGAAACCCACTTCATAACTATTCAGTGCTCATGTAACAAAAGCAAAACCAACTTCTAAGCATCGCCTAAGAAAGATTGTAGATTTAAAAGGTCCCAACAAGGAAAAGAAATCAACAAACAGAGACAAGGGAAGACACGCATAAAAGAAAGAGAGACAAAAACTGGCAAACCAAATCGAAATCACTAGAAGTTTATTGGAGATTTGTGTTTGATTAGAGGAGAGACGAAGCTCAAAACGTCTTAAAAATGGAAGCTTGAAACAGAGAAATGCTAAAGGATCGGAGCAGACGAGAGTGTTGAGATGAGATTCGAACTTAGGTGGAAAATATAAACTCAAGATGTCTTTTGTATGTCTCTCTGAGTTTCATTTCACAAGAAAAAGGTTTGGTCTTTCTACAAAACAAACACATCACAAAAAAAAAAAAACACTCGTCTTTCTCTCTGATTCTTGAAAAAAATGGAACTTTTTCTTATAAATAAGCAAGCTTTTATGTTTCATTAGGTTACATTTCCCAAAAAGTTCAAGTCTTTCTACAAAATAACACTCTGTTACCTGAATGTTTAGTTTCCTAGAGTGACCCACGACGTTGCTATCTCGTTTCTGCACCAAACCGAATCACTTCAAACAAAATAGTTTCGTTTGAATAAGAAGCACAAAAATGAAAGAAAACTAGCATCTTTACTACGATGAAATCGTTTGGAAGTCGTTACCTATTTACTGAAACAGTGACAGACGTTCTATATCTCTTGTGTCACTAACCAAAGAGAAGAAAATGAAACTCAGTAAAGTGAGCTGAAGAAGAAAAAGAAGAAGAAGTACAGAAAGAGTTTTGTTATCCTACATGAGTCCACACTCATGCTCTCTCTACATATATATATATGCATCCTTACTTTTATTTTTCTTATTTATTAAAATCATCAATATATTCATGGAATCATTTTCTAATTTCTATAAGCTATTTTTATTTTGTCAACACTCTATTTTATTTCTTTGGGAGGAAAGATATTTGTTTGATAAATTATATATATACACCCCAATCGGATAACTGTTTTGTCAGTCAAGAATGTTTTAGAGACCCAAATTTTTTTTTTTTTTTTTTTTTTT